>NW_017702638.1:0-1623 GCF_001879085.1 Nicotiana attenuata | reverse complement strand
ATTTATGTACTCGTGGGGACCTGGGCCTAAGCCTATGAGTGCCTGTGTGTTTCACCAATAATCAGGCTCGTTGACAGCCAAAATCACAAATAAAAAGTCAGTAAGGAATCTAGGCATTTAAGGGTCTCAAACGTGACCACTTTTGAGGTGAATAAGACTTGGGCCTGAACCTGTTTAGGGCCCAACCTCAGGCAACCTGTCCCTTGTGAGGTCAATTGAGTCTCCTCCTTTTAGGCTGTTATGAAGCCCAATCTGCTGAAGATCCCATGACGACTATTAAAGTTTTGCTTGATTTAATATCATGTTATAATACCTTTCAATGCTAGTTTACACCGATTACTTCTTCTTTTATTAGAGACAAATTAAGTAGAAAATCATAGTTTACTTTAGGACTAGACTTCAAATAATAAACGAGACGAGCCTCGCTAGACAAAGGCCCTCGATAAGTGTTTGTGTTAAAATACCTAGACTTCGGGATGGGCCGTTTAGCGAATTTCACGGCCTTCCCCAAAGATAATAACGCGTTAGCCTCTTTAAGCGCGTATTTTAATAACATTACCTTCCAAAACTCGGGTGCGCATTTATGTGACCCAAATCCAAATCTCAACGAAGTCAAAATGTGTCAAAAATCGCGGGTGCATTTATGTGACGCGGTTCGAGACATGTTTTCACGACGTTGCAATTCTCTTTAAAATAATAATAATAAAAGCGGTTAAAAAGCACATAGATTAAAACATGTTTTGAAATCAGATAAAATCAAATACAACAGTTGAGCGACCGTGCTAGAACCACGGAACTCGGGAATGCCTAACACCTTCTCCCGGGTTAACAGAATTCCTTATTCGGATTTCTGGTTCGCGGACTGTTAACAGAGTCAATAATTTCCTCGGTTCGGGATTCAACCGGTGACTTGGGACACCATTAATCTCCCAAGTGGCGACTCTGAAATCTTAATAATAAATCCCGTTCCGACTGTCCTTTAATTGGAAAAACTCCTTTATGCCCTCACGGGTGTAGAAAAAGGAGGTGTGATTGGGTATATCTGCTACGTTCGCAGACCAGGAGTCTCTACTCTATTCCGGCTTTAGCAGATAGTTCCTTTTCTTTCCTTTCATGTTGTTCAGACATTCTGGTGTAGAGCAGTTTACTACATTCTATTAGCCTGTGTTTCCCGTGAGTTTTCGGGTTTTGGGATTTAGTTGCAGACTTCCGCATATTTCGAGTTGTATAGGCTGAGTGGCCTTGTATACAGTTGTTATTTCCGTATGTTCAGTTTTAATTTATTATTCCACAAATGTTAATTTGTTATTCCGCACTATTAGGCTTACCTAGTTGTAGGAACTAGGTGCCATCACGACATGTTTCATGGAGGGTGAACTGGGGTCGTGACAAGTTGGTATCAGAGCTCTAGGTTCATAGGAGTCACGGAACACAGGCCGGTTTATTAGGGTCTCGCTGATCGGTACGGAGACGTCTGTACTTATCTATGAGGGGCTATGTAACTGTTAGGAAGAATCTTCATTTCATTTGAATTCCTCGTCGTGCGATATTTTGGACATCAATTCTAAACTTCTGACTTCTATTCTCTCACAGATGGTGAGGACACGTGCTACTCGAGATGAT
>NW_017702637.1:0-1623 GCF_001879085.1 Nicotiana attenuata | reverse complement strand
CAGTATAGTTACTAGCTTGCAATATTGCTGCTTCCCTTGCCATCCCTTAGTAACAATACTTTGAAATGCCTCATGGTCAGCCCAAACATTCAAGAGCCTAAAGGGTATTATGATACTGTTATTTCTTCTTTGAAATCTCAGTGATAGAGGAGAGTGATCTGATATAAATGGATCTCCAATTTCCACTGTTAGATTCCCAAACTTCATCATCCATTCACCATTCCCCAAAGCTCTATCAATTCTCCCATTTGTCCATGTGAAGTAATCTCCCCTCCAAGGAATTTCAGTTGTCATAGTATCTGAATAGAACTCTGCAAAGTCTTGAATATCAGCCATTGTTACTTCATGCCTTGATACTCTATCTTGAATAGACATGATTGCATCAAAATCCTCCTATATGACCCATGGTTGATTCATAGATTGAGCCAACATCCTAAGTTTTTGCCACATTCCCTTTCTCATTTCTACACTGTTGTATCCATATACCACAGTCATAGCACAACAAACATTAGTGCTAGTAACATTACAATGTATAAACTGAGCATCAGTTAGTACTACATCCACATGCCAAATGTTCTTGTCAAACAGGATCCATATTCTACCATTAGCTGCTTGATCATAATTGTGCACCAATTCCCAGTGTTCTGCAATCTTAGGGGCAATTACAGAAGCTTTATGATGTTTAATTCTGGTCTCCACTAATCCAGCTAGAGAAATATGTTTGTCTTTGATGCATTTAGCTAACTCCTTCTGTTTATATCTTTGATTTGCCCCCCTTACATTCCACATAAGCATTGTCATTTGGATTGTTCATTTGTACCACCTCTATCTGGTGGTTGTCTATCCTCTTGCCCTCCTGCTAGAATTCCAAGTGCATTTTGTGTGGCAACTGAAAAATCCACACCAGTCACAGCGTTCCTAGAATTGGTAACACTAGCTTTTTTCCCCTTCAAGCTATTCTCTTTCCCATTCATCTGAGTAGAATCCTGTGTTTCTATCAATGCTTTCCCATTCTTGCTGCTAGGAGATTTGTTTTGTTCCATAACCTGTACTATTTCCATACTTTTTGTCATAGTATTTTCAGCAGCTTCCTGTGCCACATTTATGTTCTGTGTTATTAGCCCCTTACTTCTCCATTCTTTACCTGGCTGCTGGGCTCTTCCATTAGTTTTATGTATTTTTTGTTGTAATCCTTGCACTTCCTCATTTCGTTTGCAAATATGTCCCATCTGTTGGCAATCTGGACAGAATTCAGGTTGCCATTCAAACCTCACCACTTGCTGGTATATCTTCGCTGATGGATCCTGTATTTTGACTTCATTTGGCAATTGTTTAGTTATGTTTACTTCAATCAACATCCTGGCAAATGATATTCTCGATTGCTTTGCTGTACATTCATCAACAAATAGAGGTATTCCTATTGCATTTCTCAGCCTACTCAGTGAATCCTTACTCTAGTATATCATAGGCAAGTTGGGAAAAGAGACCCATAGAGGTATCTCTTTAAGGAAGGTTGCATCAAATTCAGCATCAGGAGACCATCTCTTCAGGATTATAGGTCTGTTGCTAATCGTGTAAGGTCCTCCATAGAGAACTTCCTCCAAATCTTCTTCCTCTTTGAAT
>NW_017702636.1:0-1623 GCF_001879085.1 Nicotiana attenuata | reverse complement strand
AAACCCAAAACATAAGAGTCGATTTTCCAAACGATTCTTCTTCTCCAAAACGATTGGTACGTGATTTCTAACTCATTTTATTTACTCCTTAACATCTTTAAACATAATTTCAACTTCAAAACAAAGATTTTAATGGGGAAATTGGAAATTTAGGGTAGAACCTAGGTTTTCTAAAATTGGGGGTTTTGGACCTCAATTCGAGGTCCGATTCCAAAATAAATTACATATCTGAGTTCATAGGGGAATGGGTAATCGGGTTTTGGTTCGAACCTCGGGTTTTGACCATGTGGGCCCGGGGGCATTTTTGACCTTTTGGAGTAAATGGATGAAAAAGCTTTAATTAGACATTGGGTTTGATTTGTTTAGCACATATTGATAACATGAAGTCATTATTGCATAGATTTGGTTGAGTTGGAGCCGAATTCGAGAGGGAAAGCGGTTGTTGAGGATTGAATTGGTCGTGGAAGTTTGAGGTAAGTGTTTGGTTTAACCCTAGCTTGAGGGATTAGGAGTTGAGTCATAATTGCTATTTGATTTGTGTGGGGTACGACGTATGGGCATGGTGACGAGTATCCATGCGTAGGTGTCAAGCATGACCGTGAGTCTTAATTTTGCTAATTGTGTACCCTTGTTGGATACTATGAAAGTTGCAATTGAATAATGATATTAGTTGTACCAAGAAGAAGTTGAATAGGATTGGTTATAGCTAACCCTCCCTTGTTGGGATATTTGACTTGTTGTGATTATTCCCTTGCAGGGACTGTATTGTGTACTGTGTTGAATGTATAGGGAGCGGGTGGTACGCCTACCACAAGTGATATTGAAATGGTAGCGGGTGGTACGCCTACCACAAGTGATATTGAAATGGGAGCGGGTGGTACGCCTACCACGAGATTCATGAGAAATGGGATCGGGTTGCACGCCTGCAACAAGATGAGTTGAATATGAAGGTTGCCTTGTCTTTTCATTATTGTTAGAAGTTAAAAATGTAGATGTACGTACCATTATTCCCGATATTTTGTGCTATCTGTCACCCCTGAAGCATGCTCCCCTCCCAGCTTAAATTGTTATGTTCTTGCTATTTCTTTCCGTTGTACTTGCGTATATATCTGCACAGGTTTATGTGGTGTCCAGTCTAGCCTCGTCACTACTTCGCCGGGGTTAGGCTAGACACTTACCAGCACATGGGGTCGGTTGTGCTGATGCTACACTCTGTGCATTTTTGCACAGGTCCAGGTTTCAAGCAGCAGCTTTAGCACGGGAGCATACCTTCAGTTCGGAGAGACCCGAGGTAGCCTGGCAGGCGTCCGCAGGCCCGGCGTCTCCTCTTTCCTTATATTAGACTGTCATCTCATTGTACCCGAGATAAACAGATTTTTGCTTTCTTTCAGACTTTGTATTTAGTACTTCTTAGATGTTCGTGAGTATGTGACTCCAGTTCCGGGGTAGAGATTCATGTTGGGGTTCCGTATTTTATTCAGCTATCTAAATTTAAGACTTCCGCTTATGATTTTAATTCCGTTGCTTTTATTTTAATGCTGTTAAATTATTGAAAAGGAACATGTGTTTAATGAGTGGCTAATTAAGTTGGCTTGCCTAGCTCCTGTTAGTAGGCGCCATCAC
>NW_017702635.1:0-1624 GCF_001879085.1 Nicotiana attenuata | reverse complement strand
TAGCAGATAAGCTGACTACTTCAAGAAAAAGGCCGGATCAGAGAAAGAATTAGAGCCATTGCGAATTATATTGTCATGAAATGTCAAGCCGGCGAAAGAATGGGTCATACCACTTTCTTTGCTACAGTGATGATATTTGTTCGTCAGGTTATGAATGATTTGGGGCAGTTACAAAGGGGTCTTGCACGTAGGCCCACGGCGATGCCGAATGATGCCCCGCGGGCCCCAGGATTTGAAGCTTTAATGTATTCTTGATCTAATTTTTAATCATCGAGTCTGTATTTTGTTATTTTGAGTCTGTTTTGTAATTTTCCTTTTCAAGAAAACATATAGTATCTTTGTAATTGGAGTTTTATTAATGAAAATTGAAAATCCCCAAAAAAATTGTTTCCTTATTTTTGCATTTATTTCCAAGAACTACGCTTGGTATGATTCATGCGGGGTCATGATACGTAGGCAATCTCCATAGGATTCGACCGTAACCCTAAGAGAAAAGGAAAAAAGGAGAAAAGAAAATAAAAGAAAAAACAAGAGAGGAAAAGAAGCGCAAAAAGAGAAAATAAAGGATCGAGAGACAAACCATGGTAAAAGGAAAAAGGAAAAGCAGAAAATGAAGACAGAGGGAAATGAAAGATGAGAGAAAAACAGAAAGAGAAGCAAGAAAAACAAAGAGTAGAAATCAAAAGAAGAGAAACTAGGAAAAGAAAAGCCGGGATGACGCATGCAACCAGTGCAAACATGTAGACATCCGTTTAACTGTATAGGTGCATCACACCCCAATGTGTGATTACCTATCTGTTACTTGTCTCAAACTAACCGTGTTTTGCTGTCAATTCCAGCCTAGCTTTTAGAAACGGTGGTTGGTTGTGGTAAGCTGGCATCGCATCAATACTTTACCAGATCGAAAGGAAGTGTGGAAATGTCTACGGAAATGACTTTGCCCGCAGTTCCCATCTCTGATGGCAGCCCCATCTTGGGGATCCCGGCATCTGAGTCTGTCACAACAGAAGAGAATCGGATACTACGTCTCCGACTCATGGAGATGTGGGACGCCTGGACCAATGGAAGGGAGCCTCCAAGCGCCATCCCTGGATTTCCTGAACTATTCCCTAGATCTGGGGGTACCTCCAATATCCCCATCAGCCACCCTCATACTCCGTTGGGACAACCTACCATGACCACTCACTTCGTCGGAACACCTTCTGAGGTCCGCCCCCAGGTGTTCCCAGCAGGAGCAGCTCCTAACATCTTCACTGCTCCACCATGCTCTGCTACGACACAACCTTCACTGCCAAGGCCCGCCTTTGATCCCTCAGCTTTCACCTTCCAAAACCCTATCTTTCCAGTGGATCCTCCTCAATATCCCACATATAATTACTCTCAGCCACCACCATTTGAGCTCATCCCAGGACAAGATCAAACTCCCAAAGCTCCCGAGCAAGATGAGATGGCGAAAGAATGAGAAGCCTTGAACAGAGTTTAAAGAATATGCAAGGCTTGAGTGGGCAAAAAGTGTTTCTTATACAGATTTGTGCATGTTTCCTCATGTGCACTTGCCCTCGGGGTTTAAAACACCAAAGTTCGAAAAGTATGACGGGCATGGCGATCCTATTGCCCACGTCAA
>NW_017702634.1:0-1624 GCF_001879085.1 Nicotiana attenuata | reverse complement strand
TTTTAGTTTTAGTAGTTTCCGTTACCCTAGTCGTCGTTTTGTTTGTCGTCGTACCTAATCAAGAAACGTTAATTTTAAATAGAGATTAATTGGACCGTGTTATTTAATTGGGACTCACAGCCAAGAGTTTTAACTTTAGGCTAAGATCGGATACCAAAGTAACATAAATATAAAATATTAGGCTTAGAATTTCATGCTTTCATTTTAATTCGTAACATTAACGCTAGGAGCATGCTTAGGCCGACCTCACTTGGGTAGGCAAGCTTAAGATTTTTTTTAGTTTTGAGACGAGAGGTCGTTCCTTAGTTAAATTAATCCGGGGAATGCCCCGAAGGACTTGTATATATTTTATTCCGGGGAATGCCCCGTAGTACTTGTATTTGGAGGCTAAAAGTAGAGCTTGTAGTATTTTATTTATTTTTATTTTTCTTTTATTAGGTGGGGACGACCTCAAGCCTCGTGTATGTTTATTTTGCTTTTTCGTGTTTATTACCTCAATCTGAATGTTTTCTAAAGCCAACTAGATCGAGTACGCAACCGTGACCTTCATGGGACTTGGGGAGTGCCTAACACCTTCTCCTCGAGTCAAATGAATCCCCTTACCCGAATCTCTGGTGCAGACTTGGTTTTTGAGTCTGGAATGTTATAAAAGGAAAAAATCATNNCTTTGGAAATGTGAGTGAATTTGGTTTAACTTGTCTATTTAATTAGAAGAATTCATTTTCAGCTATATTATGTGGTCCAGCCCATAAGATTTAGGCCTAAATTCATAACCCATTAAAGCCCTTCCTAACCCTAAAGAACCTGGACCTTCTCTTCATAAACCGGGAGAGACAAAAAAAAGAGAGGCAGCAATCTTCCATGGAGCAGAACCCTAATACACGAGCAGCCATTCCTTCATCTTCTTCTTGATCTCCAAGCGAACGAAGTGACACAAGGAGTTAGCACCAACAGTCGCCATCTTCACCACTCAGAACCGCCGCAACTTCAATCCAAAGCAGCCATGGCTGCTTGCTTTTTCTTCTTGAACTAGACACACAACAAGAGAAGAAGACACAGAACCAACTAACACCCTCAACCAGACCAAGACCCCGCCGCAGAACACCAAACGACCACCAACCACCAGAACCCCACGTCCAGCTTCGACCTGCTTCTTCTTCTCACCTTTCAAATCGCCGTTGGACCTCTCACAGCAGCCACCATTAGAGCCGGCAGTCGTTCCTCCATAGCCCGCCGCCGAACCTCCTCTTCAACCCACCGGACCTCATCTCTTCAAGCCGTAACCATTCCAAACCAACGAGAATGTAACAGTAACAGAGAAATAGAGGAAGTTCCAAGGAGTGTTCTTCATTTTTATTTTTATTCTTTGATTCAAGTCTTTGCTTCTGCTTAAGATCTCAGAAAAAATATAAAAAGCAAAAAAATATATCTCTGTTTCTTCATTACTATTTTTGGATTTTGACTTGAAACATGGAGTTCGATTGAGTATTTAGAGGCCGTGTTCGAGTTCGAGTCCTCCGGTGCCGTGCGGTTCGTTCGTTCCGATCAAGTTCGAGTCGCCGGAATTTAACATTGGAGTTTCGTCTTAATATTGGAAAAATTCTTGTTTATTGAAGGTCCGACT
>NW_017702633.1:0-1624 GCF_001879085.1 Nicotiana attenuata | reverse complement strand
CGAAACACATAACGCGAACGCAATGAACAGCCTGATGAACCCTTCGCGAACGCGGCCTAGACCCTCGCGAACGCGTAGCTTCCAGAACCCAGCCCTTCGCGAACGCGAGCTTCCCTACGCGAACGCGAAGGCCAAAATACCTGCAATTGCTGGACTGATTTTTCTGCAATTTCTCAACTCCAAAAATGGTCCGATTGACCACCCGAAACTCACCCGAGGCCCCTGGGACCTCAACCAAAAGCACCAAAACATCCTAAAACCTCATTCAAACATGTTCCAATCATCAAAACACCTCAAACAACACCAAAACCATCAAATTACATCGGATTCAAGCCTAAGTTCTTCTAAAACTTTCGAAACACGCATTCGATCAAAAACCCAACCAAACGACGTCCGAATGACCTGAAATTTTGCACACACATCACAAATCACATAACGAAGCTACAGCAGCTCTCGGAATTCCATTTCGACCCTCGGATCAAAATCTCACCCATCAACCGGAATTCGCCAAAATACTAACTTCGCCAATTCAAGCCTAATTCTACACCGGACCTCCAAAATCAATTCCGATCACACTCCTAAGTCACAAATCATCCCCCGAAGCTAACCGAATCACCGGAAATCACATCCGAGCCCTCCAACTCAATAGTCAACATTCAGTTGACTTTTTCAACTTAAGCCTTTCTTAAAGAGACTAAGTGTCTCATTTCTTATCAGAACCAATCCAAATCAATTCTAACACACCACATACCGATAACGAAACATGAAGAAGCATAAAATGGGGGAAACGGAGCGGTAACACATGAGACGACGGGTCGGGTCGTCACATCTCTTCGTATAAAAAGTGTCTCTAAATCTTAAAAGGAAATACCAATATGACCATCTCCAAATCATGAATGGCATAATACGACTTGAGCTTCTTCATTTTCCTTAGAGCATAAGCTATCGCGTGACTATTTTGCATGAGAAAATATCCTAATCCTACCATCGAAGTATCATGTAACATCGTGAATCCTCTAGAGCCTATTGGAATAAGGCTAATATTAGTGTGGTTGTCAAACATGCTTTCTCGTTGTACATTTCTCCATCCATTGAAATTTAGTGATTTTCTATGTTAACTTGGTGAGTTGTGGTGCTATTCTAGAGAATCCTACACAAATGCCTATAGTAGCTTGTCAAGCCAAAAGTAATCTCTGTAGGGGAAATGGGTCTCGGCCATTTATGAACTGTTTATATCTTCTTAGAATCTACCATTTTTTTCTTAGATACTATGTGTCTTATGAATACCATCGAGTCTAGCAAATTGAAGAACTTGGGGAAAAAAAGTTGATTTTCCTGCAGCGTCTTTGGCATATTTTTCAAGTAATTCTCGTGCTCTTCCTAGGTACGAGAACATACAAGAATATAGTAAGTAAAAGCTATGAAATTTTTTCCTCCAAAAACAACTTTGAACGTCATATTCATTATATACTTCAATGCAATTGGAGCATTGGCCAATCTAAAGGACATCACAAGTAACTCATAATGTTTGTGCCGAGTACTAGAGACAATATTGAAATATCTTCCTTTCTTATTCTAAGTTGATGATAACTAGACTAAAGATCTATGGCTCCTTGTAACTGAT
>NW_017702632.1:0-1624 GCF_001879085.1 Nicotiana attenuata | reverse complement strand
AATACACGCACCGATAAGAGACGGTACTGAACATACTCAAATCATGAAAAATAACTCAAACGAAAGAGTTGACCTCCAGCTCAACAATACCATCACTACACAAGGCTGAGACCCCGTCTCACATCATAAAAATAAAATGCCTGAATCTACCCCGAAAGGTCATAACTCCCGTAGCCTCGCTACAATGCGCGATCCTGTCCCAACACTGTTACACCTCAAGCACCTCAAGACGCTATGCTCAAAATCAACAATCACACGCAATTGATGTCTGAAACCAAAGCAATTCATTACACTCACGGTGAAACAAATAACATATGACACGCAACCCGATAGATCATAACCAATACTCCATTTACTGAGCAACACTCAATTACTCTTTCCGGTCGACTTTTTCTATGAATCCTCAATAGAACCGTACCACATGTGCCCATATCCAACAAATCATAATGCCTCACCACAGAAAAGCAACTCATAGATCTCTCCAGATCACTAACAAGTTCAATAACGATCGAATCAACCTATCCCTCAACAATTCAACTCGGGACTAACCAAGCTAACTCAAGCCAAATACGTAGCCACAACGGCCTGCCAACGAACTCAATACCAAGAGCTGTTCCTTCCACTACTATAACTCCTGCCAGAGCCGTACGATACGGTGCCCAGCACCAAATCAAAATCGAAATCCACAACCTCGCCCGGTAACATGCCCGGCCACAAGAGACGCATCCGAAAAGTCCCTCAATACCGGAACTGAATCAATGGTAGAAACCTCTGTACTGACATCCGCCACGAAGACCCAATTACAATCCTTCCCAGGCGTCCGCTGGTCTTTGGGATACAAACTACTTTGCTAGAACACAATCCGATGCACCTCGCCACGCAACCTGTGGCATTTTCCAACATAGCCTGTAGCACAATAGTCTAGAATAACCCAACACTAAGACAACCAGTCTACAATCCAATATCATATCCAAAATCTGGCATACCAAGCAAAGAAAGATCCACTCAGACCTCTAATTCCCAATAACCACTAGACGGTGCCGATACACAAGATTCACAACAACTGCATAGCCTAAACACGAGAACTCCTAGTCTCCAACTCCATATAGCACACAAATCACTGTACCTGATCCCAAATTGCGCCGTACGAATACATATCACACCTCAAGTACCCAATCATCCCACGAAAGATAATCTAAAATTTCCCTGTGCCATCAAACAAACTCAGATATCAACAGTCGATCCCAAATGCCGCAACAATACCGAAGTATCATCAGTTTACATCACATTGCCCTTTTTCTGGAACATATGCCCCCGTCGAATCACTATGGTTGGCAATACCATTATCCTTAATCATTTGAAGATCGATTCTTTAATCACCTGCAGCTGCCCGTGCTGCTTAAGAATTTAATGACTTTCCATTATGAACTGAACCGTAACCTTACACACTCAAATCCCAATCCTCCACAACATATCGCATATACCATACCACACTAGTATAACATGAGAACTCCATCCCCCTTCCTAAACACAAACATCTACGTACTCCACTAGTCAAGAACTCTCCATCAATCCCATCAAGAAGAGAAATCATTACACATTCCATGCTTCACATGCCCATAGG
>NW_017702631.1:0-1625 GCF_001879085.1 Nicotiana attenuata | reverse complement strand
GGTAGGTTTGGTATTTGATTGGGGATTTTGTTCTCTGTGCAACCATCACGGCACTCACATCCCTTTTCTTGGACGTGCCACCAGACTGTAGAGCCTTGTTGGTAGCCTGTAATGCTTCAAAGTTAGTGACCATACCACTTTTAATACCTTCCTCGATCCTCTCCCCTAGCTTGATGATGTCGGAAAATTTCTGGCCTTCAATCAGCATCAACCTTTCGTAGTACTGTGGGTCTTGAGCCCGGACGAAAAACCTGTTCATTTGTTTTTCTTCTAAAGCTGGCCTGACCTTAGTAGCTTCTGATCTCCAACGAGTAGCATACTCGCGGAATGTCTCCGTGGGTTTCTTTTTCAAGTTCTGGATGTAGAACACATCTGGCGCATTCTCCGTGTTGAATCTGAACCTGTCCATGAAATCGGACGCCATACTTACCCAGTTCGACCACTTCTTCGGGTCTTGGCTAATGTACCAAGATAGAGCATCCCCTTTCATACTTCTCATAAAGAGCTTCATGCGAACCTTTTCATCCTTTCCTACTCCGACCAGCTTGTCGCAGTATGTCCTCAAATGAACTCTGGGATCCCCGGTGCCATCGAATATTTCGAACTTAGGAGGTTTGTACCCCTCGGGCAGTTCGACATCTGGTTGAATGCAAAGGTCTTCGTAATTTAGTCCCTAGATCCCCTTGCTTCCTTCAACACCCTGAACTCGGCTAGTTGGCTTCTTGAGTTCTGCGGCCATATTCTTGATAAGAGAGTCTTTGTCATCAGACTCAGGTGTGCTCGAGGCGGGCTGAATGGGGTGTGGTATGGTTTCCACATAGATGGGGGTGTTGTGGTGATGATAATTTGTGGAGTTTAGTGGTTCAGGAATGAGCAGTGGGGTGTTGCTTGAAGTGTGGCATGTGTTGTAATGGTGATGGGGAGTGGGTTGGTTTTGTGGCTTTGGGATGTTTTGAGAAGGTATGGGATTTTAAGTGTTGGGGAAGCTGATATCCGGAGTAGTGAGGGAAAATGACAAGCTTGCCAGTTCCGAACTTGGTCCAATTCTTCCTGAAATTTCAATAACTTCTGTTCGAGCTGGGAGGCACTTTCCTTGGAAACCTGAATACCCTGAGAAGTCACTACCCTTTCAACTGAGCTCTCCTTTCTAATGTTGCTCAAGTCTTCCATCTTTCCTTTGTTCTTGTTTTTGATAGGACTCGGAGGAGGAGGAGGCAGAGGACCCTTGGATCTTTTGGAATATGATGACGATGCCAGAGTGCACGAACTAACCTTTAGGGAGGGGAATAAGCAAAAGTAAAAACAAAAGGTAACAAGTTAGTAGGGATCGTGAGAAGAAAACATTGCAATATTTAAACACATAGTGCAAGAATATAAATCGTGTCCTAATTTGGGAGCCTCATTGTGGCCGAGGTAGGCCTAACGACAAGTAAATTTGGAGAACTTAGAATGCTAAATGCCTCATTTTATTGATAAAAAATAAGACGAATCCCATTTATGGGATCGGGCTGCATGCCGCAATATATATATATATATATATATATATATATATATATATTAGAATACATGTACATGAACATTAGATATAAAATTACATACTCATGGACTGATATAAGTGACATGCT
>NW_017702630.1:0-1625 GCF_001879085.1 Nicotiana attenuata | reverse complement strand
CTCTCCTCACACTCATCAGACCAATGAAATGAAACACCTTCTGATTCAACTTGGTCAAGGGCGATACAATGGACGAAAATCCATGAACAAACCGGCGATAATAACCCGCCAAACCAAGAAAGATGCGAATCTCTGTAGCTGAGGACGGTCTGGGCCAACTCTGAACCGCCTCTATCTTCTTCGGGTCCACCTGAATACCCTCACTGGACACCACGTGCCCCAAGAAAGCCACTGAACTGAGCCAGAACTCACATTTGGAGAACTTTGCATAAAGCTTCTCCTCTCTCAATCTCTGCAACACCACTCTCAAATGCTCCGCGTGCTCCTCCTGACTACGCGAGTATACCAGAATATCGTCAATGAAAACTATGACAAACGAGTCGAGAGACGGCCGGAACACACTGTTCATCAAATGCATGAACACTGTTGGGGCATTGGTCAGCCCGAAAGACATCACCAAGAACTAATAATGACCATATCTGGTCCTGAAAGCTGTCTTAAGTATATTTGAGTCCCTGATCTTCAATTGGTGATAACTCGAACGGATATCAATCTTGGAGAACACTCTCGCTCCCTGAAGCTGGTCGAACAAATCATCGATACGAGGCAAGGGGTACTTGTTCTTAATTGTTACCTTGTTCAACTGCCTGTAATCAATGCAAATTCTCATCGTGCCATCCTTCTTCTTCTTCACAAAGAGAACCGGCGCACCCCACGGTGACACACTAGGATGAATGAACCCCTTATCCAGGAGTTTCTGAAGCTGCTCCTTTAACTCCTTCAACTCCGATGGTGCCATACGATATGGTGGGACAGAAATGGGCTGAGTGCTCGGCACCAGGTCAATACCAAAATCTATATCCCTGTCCGGTGGCATACCCGGCAGGTCTGCAGGAAATACGTCGGGAAAGTCCCTTACAATTGGAACAGAATCAATACTGGGAGTCTCTGCACCAACATCCCTCACAAAGGCTAGATATGAAAGACAACCTTTCCTAACCATACGCTGGGCCTTTAAGAAAGAAATCACTCTGCTGGGAACATAATCGGTCGAACCTCGCCACTCAATCCGTGGCACACCCGGCATAGCCAGAGTCACTGTCTTGGCATGACAGTCTAGAATAGCCCAGCACGGAGATAGCCAGTCCATGCCTAAAATAACATCGAAGTCCACCATACATAACAATAACAGATCCACTCGGGTCTCCAGACCCCCAATAGTCACAACACACGACCGGTACACACGGTCTACCACAACTGTATCGCCTACAGGCGTAGAGACATAGACAAAAGAAATAAGGGACTCGCAGGGCATATCCAAATAATGGGCAAAGTAAGACGACACATAAGAGAAAGTAGAACCAGGGTCAAATAACACAAAAGCATCCCTGCGGCAGACTGAGATAATACTTGTAATCACCGCATCTGAAGCAATCGCATCAGGCCTAGCTGGAAGTTCATAAAAGAGGGCCTGACCACCACCGGATCGACCTCCCCCTCTGGGATGACCCCTAGATGACTGTCCTCCACCCCTAGCTGGCTGGGTGGGAGGTGAAGTGGCTGGGGCTGAGGCTGATGACTGACCCGACGAGGACACTGCCTCCACATGTGACCCATCTCTCCAC
>NW_017702629.1:0-1625 GCF_001879085.1 Nicotiana attenuata | reverse complement strand
TTGTTGACCAACACTCGCTTTGAATGACCACGTAAGGGGATGGGTAAGGGTAGATATGGGATATGATGACTATGCGCTAATGTCACGTGTAGACCCTCATTGAGGAGTTGGTGTTTTATACGTCAATACCACACAAGATGGGGGGGGGGGGGAGGGGTGATTTGTGTGGTGCCCAATTTTTCGCTCTAGAAGAACCTGGTTCTTCTAGGTGTACTAACTCTACTGTTTGCGGAATAATAAGTACATAAAATAAGGAACACAAAGATTTTTACGTGGAAAACACCTGGCTCAAAAGGTGAAAAAACTACGACCTACTACTCAGTAGGATTTTCCCAAACTTCCACTAAAATCACTGAGCCAAAATAGCATTTACAATACTCTTGTAAACCTAAGGATTAACTCTAATCCCGTTGTGGCACACAGCCTCAACTGTTGCGACAACTTCAAGTTAACTCTAACTTGAATACTCAAAGTACCTAATACAATTGCTTCTATGAAAGCTAAAAGGTACAATTTGAAATCACCTACTACAATTGAACTAAAATAAAAGAAAGTCACATTAGAATTGATTCTTCTATCTTGTCCAAGTAGCTTCAGGAATGCACACTCAAATCTCACATAAATTGCTTGCAAAATTGCCTCGCTATTTTGCTCTCAATTTAGTTTAACTTCTGCATTTGTGCAATACCTGTAAAAGAGAACAATCACTGTTATTTAATGAGTTAGTAATTAGAGTTTGATTGAGACTCAATTGCTGATCTTCCATCGATGTTGAGTCCTTGAACAACTCAAACTCCAACACTATCTTTTATCCGGATTGTGTTCTCTTCACATAAGGAGACTTTCTCTCGTTATCCAATATGCAATCTTTTCGATCAGATCAGGAGATATTGCTGCTTGATCAATGAGACTTATCTCCTTCACGTGCATCTCACATGTGTAGGTTGATCATCACTGTGCTTCACAGGATGGACTTGGTCCATGACTGAGTTCATTTGTTATTTCTCAAAACTTCACCTGTTCTTGGGCCAACAAATTCCCCCTTTTTGATGATGACAAACTCTGTTCTTTTTACTGATCAAAAGACCTGTAAGAACTCAGCTTAACCATCAACACTAGACTTAGAAAATTTACTTTTCATCAAGGACCAGGTTAATTAGGTTATAAATATCACTTATTCAGAATAATGTGTAAAGCACAATATCTTCCCCCTTTTGGCATCATCGAAAAGTTGCATACTTAATGTGAATCCCAGATTTTAAAATGTACTCATGGCCACTGGGGCAACTGCAAGTGAAAACATGGTGCATTTATCAATAATCAACAAATTATTTAAACTATTAAGATCAGAATCATCATAGAACAAGAGAAAACAGTTGTTGTCATTGATCATGATATGTTGTCATTAACAGTCCACAAAAAGAAAGAAAAAATTTCAAAACATGAGCAAAAAACAGAAAAATCCCTAATCTGGGTCACTGGGGTACTAGAAAAGTTCAGGAAACAAGTGCTAGGAGTCCTAAGGCTTGGAGGAACTGGGGGTGGAGTTTGGAGAAGGTTCAGCATATTCTGAAGGATTCCATCACTCTTCTCCTTTTCTTGTGCTAGCTCAATTCTAAGGCCAT
>NW_017702628.1:0-1626 GCF_001879085.1 Nicotiana attenuata | reverse complement strand
ATACATCCTGGATCCACAAAACTATATCATGACCTAAAGCAATTTTATTGGTGGGAATGAAGAAAGATCTTGCTAACTTTGTTTCTAGTTGTTTGACTTGTCAGCAGGTCAAGGTCGAGCATTAGCGACCCGCGGGACTTTTACAATAAATTGAGATTCAGAGTGAAAATGGAAAAGAATTACTATGGATTTTGTCACCGGGCTACCACGAACCCTTAGAGGTCATGACTCTGTATGGGTGATTGTAGATCGACTGACAAAATCGGCACACTTTTTGCCAGTGAAGACTACATATGGTGGAGTGAGGTATGCACATATATTTATGAACGAATTGTCCGACTTCACGGGGTTCAAATATCCATCATCTCTGGTAGAGGATCACAATTTACCTCACACTTTTGGAAATCTTTTCAAGAAGCATTGGGTACACAAGTAGATCTTAGTACTACATTTCATCCATAGACAGACGGGTAGTCTCAACGTACTGTATGTTGGAGGATATGTTGAGAGCTTGCATTCTTGAGTTTGGAGGTAGTTGAGACGCTTATCTACCTTTAGCTTAATTTTCTTACAACAATAGCTTCCGGTCCAGTATTCAAATGGCACCGTACGAAGCATTGTATGGTAGAAGATGTCGTTCTCCTATCGGATGGTTTGAAGCTGGTGAGACTATCTTATTGGGACCCGAGTTATTACAAGAATTTATTGACAAAGTTCAATTAACGAGGCAGAGATTTCTCACAGCTCAAAGTAGACAAAAGTCTTATGCAGATAAGAGATGAAGAGATTTAGTGTTCACAATGAGGACAAAGCGTTTCTACGAGTCTCTCCTATGAAAGGTGTGATGCGGTTTGGGAAAAGAGGCAAGTTGAGCCCCAGGTTTATAGGACCGTATGAGATACTAGACCGAGTGGGAGCTGTGGCTTATCGTTTGGCACTTCCTCCTGAGTTGTCATTTATTCATCCAGTGTTTCATGTCTCAATGCTAAGGAAATGTATATCAGTCAGGTGCTTGAAGCACCTGCTATACCTCTTGATGAGAAGTTGTCTTATGGGGAGGAACCGATGGCTATTGTTGATAGGCAAGTAAGAAAGCTATGGTCAAAAGAAATTAAGTTCGTAAAAGTCTTATTGCAAAATCATGCAGTTGAAGAAGCTACTTGGGAAATAGAAGATGCTATGCGAGTCAAGTACCCCCATTTGTTTCAGTCTACAGGTACGTACTTGAGTTAAATTCGGGGACCAAATTTCATAAGGTGGGGAGGATGTAATACCCCCAATATTTTAAATGAGGACATATGGGGTATTTAATAAATAATTTAAGTTTAAAAAAAATGACTAACTAAACAAAACAAAAATAAATAAATAAAAAAAGAAGAAGAAAGAATGGACACAAAAGGGCTGAAGCCCATAGGATACATTCTGCCAAAGGCAAAAGCAAAAGGGGCATTTGCATCTATTCCCGCTTTTTGTGTCACGTTTTAACTTGTGCCCGCTTTGCTAAAAAAATTACAAGCGTACCCGCTTTTTCGCATAACTTCAGCATACGGGGCTGAAGTAGCAAAGGCAATCACGCAGAACTTCAGCATTCTAGTAGCCGGTCCTGAAGTTCAGCTCTAGAGCTGA
>NW_017702627.1:0-1626 GCF_001879085.1 Nicotiana attenuata | reverse complement strand
GAGATCCTCGGTTTTTGTTCCGGGATTTGGGAAAGAAAAAGCTCCACGGTTTTTGTGCCGGGAGATCCTCGGTTTTTGTTCCGGGATTTGGGAAAGAAAAAGCTCCACGGTTTTTGTGCCGGGAGATCCTCGGTTTTGTTCCGGGATATTTAACGAATGGGATCCTATGCTATCATGATTTGTTTTTCTTTTTGGGATTTTTATTTTAACTTCTTTTCTTCTTTCTTCTATCTTTTGTTTTTCCTTTTTCATGTTTCTCCTTTTATTTAGCAAAATACATGAAAGAACTTGGGGAGGGTGAAACTTCCTTTTTGGTCGTTTTCCTGCTGCAGAGTTGTTTCAGCGCTTGCGCATTTCATTTCTTTTTGGACTGCACCTGCTTCTTGCACGGTTGCTTTGAATCAAACCTGTTTTCAACAGATAACAATTTGTTAGTTTGAAACGGTGGTTGGTTTTGTGGCCTTGATCATCTCAATTGCTTGATCTCGGCCCCATTTCCGTTGAGAACTTTTGCTGCTTGTTTGTCTTGAGGGTAAATCTCTTTTCAAACCGATCGGGTTCAGCCTTCAGGATTTCATTATGAATCACCCGTGTGGGCTCTGACCTTGTCACTTTATTCTACCTTTGCCTTTGATTTTCTCTTTTTTTTTTCCAATATTTTTGCTTCAAAAGCATCAATCACTATGGTCAGTCGAGATTGGCCTGACGCACTCGCTGAGGCTGGGTATTTCTTCGACTCTGACCAGGCGAAGCCCTGTGAAACCAGTCCGGCCACCTTTTCTTTGTACTAGTTACGGAATCAGAGATAAACCGAAAGGGATTCAAAGAAAAGGTATGCAAAAGGCAAGCATATGATTTTAAAGAGGAGCATCCCTTTCGGGAAAAAAAAAAAAGAGGACTTATCTGGGGTGTGCATGCTGGCTTCAAATGAACATGACATGCTTCTTGGACTGGATGCCCGACCCACACAAGCTTTCCGGCTTCTCGTGAACCCATTAATCAATATTTCAAAACCAGGGAACCTTGCCAGGACTCCTTTAGTGGCGAGATGTCTTCTTTTCGGCCGACAGCGCCCTTTGCGGGTTTTCGCCAATCGACCTCTCTCATTTCTCTTCTCACCGTTGCCCGATAGTGCTCTTTGCGAGTTTTCACTAAGCGGACTCTCTCATTTTCAGTTTCTCTACTCACCATCGCCTTATGGTGCCCGAAGGTTTTCACCGATAAGACTCTCTCATTTTATTTCTCTCAACTTGCATTGTGTCAGATTCCAACAATAACGTTTTCCACTTCCCTGCCTTTGCCAATTGATCGGAAGGACTTGGACAAGGTTTCGGGTTAAAAAGGATTTTGGGCAGAACTACAACTTTGGAACCATTTCGGCGGACTCATGGCCGAACCATTATATCATCTGCCCCAGTTTCATTTTTTGGGGAAATTGGGATTTTTGTTTTGGTGTGACTGAACCTCAGGGAGAGGCTGCCTACGTACCTTTTCAGGATCAAGTCAAACGTAGTTCAAGCAAAACACTTGTTTTTTTTTTTTGTTGTTGTTTTCTATTTTTTTTTGTTTCTTTTTCTTTTTCTTTTCATTCATATTTTCTTTTTCTTTCTTTTTTTTTTTCATTTA
>NW_017702626.1:0-1626 GCF_001879085.1 Nicotiana attenuata | reverse complement strand
CTTTTTTTTGGTTTTGGACATTTTAATAAGCCTTTGGTTTTCTTAATGCCACGGTTCTTTCCAAAGGTAGAGTTTTGTGTGAACCGGGTGGCACTTCCCAATGATAGATGGCGTGACAACCTTCTTAAGGGTTTGAGTCCATTTTTGTTTCTTTTGTTTTTGGTAGTTTGTAATTAAGGGTACCTCAAAGAAAGCTTCACTTGGGCCTAGCACATTTGCCTTTGATTCCATGGTCAAAGACAAATTATTGTGCTTAGGATGGTGAAAGTCATGGCCTTGAGACTCTTGTGTTGAGCGATAATCATCAAGTGATTTTTCGGGACCATTATGTGCTCAAATCGTATCTAAGGTCGTTGTGGGACCCCGAATCGATGTCTTTAGCAATCCCTTAGCTTGTGTGGTGAGAAATCGAATTGCGAGTCCAAGTTCCGAGCCATTGGTCTAGAACTTGCCCTGAATGTTTGTTGAGGCGAAACCTTAAGTGAAATTTGACTTGAGAAGTGATTATAGGCTCTCCTTGATCCAAATGATAGTTGAACAAATTCCATAGCCTACCAATGATATGATCCCTAGTTACCCCTTTTGAGCCTTAGACCTTTTTCTTTCAAGAACCATGTTACAAGCCTAAACCCGTTCTAAAAGATACCCTCTCTTGGCACCCGATCTTTCCTTGAGCACATGGCAAAAGTATAAGTTTGGGGGGAGAAACGAGGATGACAACAAAGTGGTATAAGGCACAAAAATGAAGAAAAGGAAAGGCAATGAAAGAGAAAGAAAAAAAAGACAAAAAGAATGCTCAATGTGAGAAAGAATAAAAAGGGATTAAAGAAAAGTAAAAGAAAGAAAGGTGTGGAAAGTTAAAAAAGGAGAAAAGAATTGAAATGCATAAGAAAGAGTGACAATGAGTCTCTCTAACCCCTTGGAAAGAGGTGAAATGACTCAAAGAGTCAAGTGAATTGTGCCAAATGAATCAAAAGAAGTGCTTAAGGGAATATGGAACCCACTTAGACCAAAACATTTCCTACCCTGAACCAAAAGCCTTCACAATGACTCCACAAAAGCCCTGTATGATCTTGAGTTGAATGAAGCTCACATTAGTGGATACTTACATAAGGGGCAAGCATATGGTACCTAGAGCCGGACTTGTGACCTTTTCTTGAGAGAGATGAGTGAATTCCCATTAACCTCGAGTTGTGTGTCAATACTCTAAAAAGGTGAGGTTTGCTTAGGGAGAGTTGAGAATGTGTGAGTTTGGGTTCCACAATGACCAAAGTAATTGAAAGAGTTCTTTGATGTATTGAGTCAACTCTTGATGCTCTTGTGTCGCACTTGATCCATGGTTTTTCAAAGGTTAAATGTTGTTAATGATGCATTCGTATTGAGGGCAATTGTTAGTCCCAATTGATGCTTGTTGAGGTTACTTTAGGATAGCTGGAAATTCTTGGATTTTACCTTATGGGATGGTTCTTATTTTGTTTGCTTGAGGACAAGCAAAAGCTTAAGTTTGGGGGAGTTCATAACTAGGGATTTTGACGTGTTTTATGCTCCTTCTTGCTTACGCTTTGATTATAAATTACTACAAATAGTCCCAAAAGGCTCATAGTTTGTGCTTTATTGCAGGTTTGA
>NW_017702625.1:0-1626 GCF_001879085.1 Nicotiana attenuata | reverse complement strand
AATTATGGATTACTATATGCAAGAACTAATTATTTTGATCTAGTAGAATATTTTCAGATGCAAACCTTGCAGGCAACAAAGTGGACTGAAATAAAAAATGGGATGGAGATTTTTAATATTCTCATGTCATGAAAAGGATAACGACTTTCATGAGAATGATGCCATATCCTTCTCTTTGGTGATATGATTCCATATTTATTTGGTGATATAATTATATGACCATTTCTTGACTCTTGTATGCATTAATATGTTGTAATCTTAAGTTTTTGCTCAAATTTTTCTTGAAAGTTTAACATGTGAGGATATCAAAAGTTTCTTAATCTTTTTAAATCATCGAGCGTTTTTCAAGTGACTATGTGCGATTACACCGTCTTATTTGCTAAATGATATTTTGGAAAAATCAAAGTATTCTGTGAGTTTTTTTTAATCTCTGCTAAGCTTTCAATCATGTGAAATGATGTTCTTCTGTGGTCTAAAATTTTTTTAGTCTACCTACAATGACAGTTCAATATTTTTTAGCTTTGGGTTAACACTTTGGATATTTTGGTCGGGTTAAAAGATGTCAACTAGCTTAAAATTTTGTTAGATTTTTCTTTCTGCTTACGACTCTTAGAGGGAACTATTACTACATGTTTTTTATAACTCCCCGGATGATTATAAGTTATAATTATACTTTTATTTGCATATTCCCTACAAGTTACTTCACCCTTTTGATGATGACAAAAGGGGGAGAAAATAATGTGTACAAAAGTTCGAAAAAGGTAGAATGTATGGAGACGGGGGGAGCATGACGAAGGAACGCTTAGAGTAAGGGGGAGCCTTTACGTGGCAGGACGTCTATGCATGAAGGAGAAAGCTCGACATTTCAGGGAAGTGATCTTTATTGTACTTTAATTAAGTCTTTGATTAAATTCTCTTATTTTGTACTCAATGGTTTACCATCATCAAAAAGGGAGAGATTGTTAGCTTCAAGGTTTCACGTATTAATTTTGATGATAACAAACCAAAATAATTATCAATCAAAGAATATTTACTTGTGGTAATCTTATTCTTGTACAGGAAAGAAAATGCTGGTAAAGATCCATGGGAAAGAGAATATCATGTGAAGAATTCATCAAGGAAGATTATTTTCAGAGATTTAATCTAGAAGGAATAATATTTGAAAGTGAAATTTCAAATATTGAATGGCTTACTACAATATCAGAAGAAGAATCTATGGAAATTATGGATGGAAAGCTTTTCAACATCTTAAAAGGAAAGTTGCTAAAATCATGGAGAAGATCTATTATTTTGTGGAAGGAAGATACTATATGGAAAAGATACTACAAGGACAAGTAAGAATATATTTTCTATGGAAAGAAAATATATTATGGATGTAGTACAATCTATTTTATGGAAAGAGATTATTTTTCAAGACCTACTAAAGGAACATTGGAGAATTATGGAAGAATGCTTCCTAAAGTCTTGGACAAGATTTACTACGTATGGATTATTCTTACTACAATATTATAGTAAGAAATTATATCTCCAAGAACAAAGAAGAGAATCACAGAGGAAGAAAAGAAGGCTTATTGAATATAAAAACTATTGCACAAGGAAGTGAAGGTAGTAGTGGACGTGACTTTG
>NW_017702624.1:0-1626 GCF_001879085.1 Nicotiana attenuata | reverse complement strand
ATGCAGGAGGGTAGAGTTATTACTTATGCTTCTCGTCAACTGAAGCCCCATGAGAAGAACTACCCTGTTCATGATTTGGAGTTGGCTGCTATAGTTCATGCATTGAAGATTTGGAGGCACTACTTGTATGGCGTATCTTGTGAGGTATTCACTGATCATCGCAGTCTTCAGCATTTGTTCAAGCAAAAGGACCTTAATTTGAGGCAGCGGAGGTGGCTAGAGTTGCTTTAGGATTATGATATTACTATTCTGCATCATCCGGGAAAGGCCAATGTAGTAGTCGATGCTTTGAGCCGAAAGGCAGTGAGTATGGGGAGCTTGGCGTACATTCTATTTGGGGAGAGGCCATTTGCAGTTGATGTTCAGGCCTTGGCCAATCGGTTTGTGAGATTAGATATTTCGGAGCCCAGCCGGGTGTTAGCTTGCATGGTTTCTCGGTCTTCCTTATATGATCGCATCAGAGAGTGCCAGTATGATGATCCGCATTTGCTTGTCCTTAAGGACAGAGTTCAGCATGGCGATGCCAGAGATGTGACCATTGGTGATGATGGTGTGTTGAGGATGCAGGGCCGGATCTATGTGCCCAATGTGGATGGGCTTAGAAAGTTGATTCTGGAGGAGGACCATAGCTCGCGGTGTTCTATTCATCCGGGTGCTGCGAAGATGTATCAGGATTTGAGGCAGCACTACTGGTGGAGGAGAATGAAGAAAGATATTGTGGGATTTGTGGCTCGGTGTCTCAATCGTCAACAGGTGAAATATGAGCATCAGAGACCTGGTGGCTTATTTCAGCAGATAGATATTCCCGAGTGGAAGTGGGAGAGGATTACTATGGACTTTGTTGATGGACTTCCTCGGACTTTGAAGAAATTTGATGCTATTTGGGTGATTGTTGATCGGCTGACCAAGTCCGCGCGCTTCATTCCTGTGTATACTACTTATTCTTCAGAGCGGCTGGCAGGGATTTATATTCAGGAGATTGTTCGGTTGCATGGTGTTCCGGTTTCTATAATCTCGGATAGAGGTACTCAGTTTACTTTGCAGTTTTGGAGAGCGTGCAGAGAGAGTTGGGTACTCAGGTGGAGTTGAGCACAGCGTTTCACCCTCAGACGGACGGACAGTTCGAGCGTACCATTCAGATATTGGAGGACATGTTGCGTGCTTGTGTCATTGATTTTGGAGGTTCATGGGATGAGCTTTTGCCACTTGCAGAGTTTGCCTACAACAACAGCTATCAGTCCAGCATTCATATGGCACCGTATGAGGCCTTGTATGGGAGACGATGTAGATCTCCAGTTGGTTGGTTCGAGCCCAGCGAGGCTAGGCTATTGGGGACAGATTTGGTTCAGGATGCCTTAGAGAAGGTGAGGGTGATTCAGGAGAGACTTCGTACAGCGCAGTCACTTCAGAAGAGTTATGCGGACCGGAAGGTTCGAGATGTATCCTACATGGTTGGTGAGAAGGTATTGTTGAAGGTTTCGCCCATGAAGGGTGTTATGAGATTTGGGAAGAAAGGGAAGTTGAATCTGTGGTTCATTGGGCCTTTTGAGGTACTTAGGAGGATTGGAGGTGGCATATATGCCACCTCCAATCCTCCTAAGTACCTCAAAAGGCCCAATGAACCAC
>NW_017702623.1:0-1627 GCF_001879085.1 Nicotiana attenuata | reverse complement strand
ATTCAACTTCAGATCATACTTGCGCAACCGTTCAAAGAACTTTCTCAAATCTCGAACGTGATCACTCTGAGTTCGTGACTTAACGATTACATCATCCACATACACCTCTATTTCTTGATGCATCATATCGTGGAAGATGGTGGTCATGGCCCTCATATAAGTTGCCCCAGCATTCTTCAGCCCAAACGGCATGACCCGATAACAGTAGGTTCCCCATGGTGTAGTGAAAGCCGTCTTTTCGGCATCGTCTTCATCCATCAACACTTGGTGATATCCTGCGTAACAGTCCACGAAAGACTGTATTTCATGTTTGGCGCAATTATCAATAAGGATGTGAATGTTAGGTAACGGGAAATTATCTTTGGGACTTGCCCTGTTCAAATCTCGGTAATCTACACACACCCGGGTTTTCCCGTCTTTCTTTGGTACTGGGACCACATTAGCCAACCACGTGGTATATTGGACCACTCGGATTACCCCCGCCTTCAACTGTTTTGTGACTTCCTCTTTGATCTTATCACTGATATCAGTTTTGAACTTCCTTTGCTTTTGCTATACTGGAGGACAATCGGGGTAGATCGGCAATTTTGTGCACCACTTAGGTCCATACTTAGTCCTGGCATGTCGTCATATTGACCAAGCGAACTACATTCTTTAAATTCGAACAGGAGCTTGAATTATTGCATCTCGAGTGTGTTGATCTGTGTGAATGCTTATTTTGGTTTCCCTTATTTCTTCGGCCGTTCCCAAATTAACCGGTTCAGTGTCATTCAGGTTTGGCTTAGGTTTGTTCTCGAATTGGTCCAATTCTCGGTTGATCTCCCTAAAAGCCTCTTCCTCATCATATTCCGGTTCTTGATTCATTATTTCACAATTAAACAGCGTGTTTGAGTCCGGGCATGGAGTCCGCAAGCATGTCATGTTATTTAAAGCTGCATTATTATAACTGAAAAGAAAAGATGAAAAAGGAAAAACAATCCAAAATTAGAAAGAAAAGAAAGATGGACGATGAAATATTGATTTCATTTCTTGGAATTGGAAAGATAACGGGGTTTACATTCAGGAATTTAAAAGACATGAAACTAAAAGACACCCGAGCTACACCCTGAAATAACTCGAGATGTAGAAAAGGTGGCAGGGCTAGTCTACCGGGACTCTCGCCTAATCGGGAATGGCGTAGCCTTCCAGTTTTTGAGTTTAGCATCTGGCCCCACATAGAGCATTTCAGCGGTGCTAGTCCCTTCTCCTGGCTGAACCATGTTGGTTTCATAAAGCATTTCTCTCATAGCTCCACATATGTCTTCGATTTCCTCAACTGTGAACAACTCGTCATCCTTCTCTTTGCCATACTTGGTCTTGACAAAAGTATCGTAGAGATATGGCAATGGCTGTGGCAGAACCCATCCTTCTTTCTTTCTTTCTTCAGCCCATTTCTCATCATCTGGGGTGGGGTGGAAGCCTACTCCGAAGAACTTTTCTGTTGCGGGTAGAGTTACTGGCTCAGATATTCCTTGTAAGGCTTTTCCCAACCCCTTCCCTGGCCTGAAACCATGTCCAATCATTTCTCTGGCCACCATGATTGAAGCGTTAGACAGGAAAGGTTGAGGACAAGGATTTCCTTCCTCGT
>NW_017702622.1:0-1627 GCF_001879085.1 Nicotiana attenuata | reverse complement strand
ATGTGAAGAGTATGAGAAAGAATTGTGATTATTCCCTTGCCGGGCTATATTCGTATAGTGATTATCTCCCTTGCCGGGATGTGAAGGTTATTGATGTTGATCCATTGCCGGGATTTAACTTTTGCTTGTGTTTCCCTTGCCGGGACTTCTATTACTGTTTGTCTATCCCCTTGCCCCCATTGGTTGTGATGTTTCTTGGGTGAGGAAGAGTGATAAAGCACGAAGGTTGATGCCGTGCACGATTTGTGTTGAGGATTTATTAATGCACGAAGGAACATTCCATGCCATGTCTTGATTATTAATGCACGAAGGAACATTCTGTGCCATGTTTTGATTATTAATGCACGAAGGGACATTCCGTGCCATGTTTTGATTATTAATGCACGAAGGGACATTCCGTGCCATGTTTTGATTATTAATGCACGAAGGGACATTCCGTGCCATGTTTTGATTATTAATGCACGAAGGAACATTCCGTGCCATGTCTTGATTATTAATGCACGAAGGAACATTCTGTGCCATGTTTTGATTATTAATGCACGAAGGGACATTCCGTGCCATGTTTTGATTATTAATGCACGAAGGGACATTCCGTGCCATGTTTTGATTATTACTCCCGTTGACTATTGTAGTTGTGCCGTTTCATTCCTTATTTATTAATTTTGTATTTTAAACTGTTACAGCCCCTACAGCATGCTCCCCTCCCTCTTGACTGGTTAATTTCTGTATTCTTTCCCGTTGCAAATATATGTATTGAGCTGCACAGGTTTGCTTGGTAGTCCGGTCTAGCGTCGTCACTACTTCACCGGGGTTAGGCCAGGCACTTACCAGCACATGGGGTCGGTTGTGCTGATGCTACACTTCTGTGCTCTTTTGCACAGATCACGGAGCTGGAGCAGCTTTTGGACAGCAATAGTTGATTGGGAGCTGACTTCAGTCCAGGGATTTCGAGGTAGCCTTGCTGACGTCCGCATGGCCCGGAGTCTCTTCTATCTTTACTTTAGTTTGTTATCCTTTGTACCGGAACAAACATAATTATATTTTTATTCAGACGTTGTATTTAGCATTCTCTAGACGTTTGTGAGTTCGTGACTCTAGTTTTTGGGTAGAGGATTCTGTTAAACATTCGCATTTTCTTTCAGTTAGTTATATATTGAGACTTCCACTTTATCATATTACGTTTTGATTTTATGAAATGATCGATAATTGCTAAAAGAAGTGAATTAATTTGGCTTGCCTAGCTCCTACTAGTAGGCGCCATCACGACTCCCGAGGGTGGGAAATCCGGGTCGTGACAAGTTGGTATCAGAGCTCTAGGTTACATAGGTCTCACAACTCACAGACAAACTCGGTAGAGTCTGAGGGATCGGTACGGAGACGTCTGTATTTATCCCTAGAGGCTACAGAGTTAGGAAAACTTCACTTTTGTTCTTTCTTGTCGTGCGATTCTTTTTCTCAAATACTGATTGTCTTTCTACTCTGTTCTTTCGCAGATGGCGAGAACACGTGCTTCCTCTTCTACCGCACAGCAGCCCGAGCCCCCAGCAGCAGCTCCTACGAGGGGCAGAGGGCGAGGCCGAGGCCGTGCCAGAGGCCGAGGAGGGGGCAGAGCTCAACCCCGAGCAGC
>NW_017702621.1:0-1627 GCF_001879085.1 Nicotiana attenuata | reverse complement strand
CTTGTTCTCCAGGTGGGCGCCTGATTGTTAAAACTTGAAATGTATTCCCTTGTTCTCCAGGTGGGCGCCTGATTGTTAAAACTTGAAAGTATTTCCTTGTTCTCCAGGTGCGCGCCTGATTTCAAAAAAAATAAGAGAAAATTTCTGCCCCTGTTTCAATCAAAGAAAACTTTGTTAATGTAAAATGGTGATTAGCTGCTGGCATTCTTGTTGCCCATGCTCCCGCTTCCGACTTCACCCTGACTTGCTTCCTGGACTTGCTTTGGCTTGCCACGATTTCCAAATTGACTTTCAACTCTCTGATCTCGATGACCCACATGTTTTACTTCATCTTACTGTTTGGTGTTCCTGTTCCCTTCTTGTGAACCTTGCCTCTTTCTTGCGAACATCTGATTATTCCACTGATTTTTATTGGTCCTTCATGTTTTAGTCTCTTTTGACATGTCCCCAACTTGTTGTGCCGCCCAACTGGGAAGCTGGTAGTTAGCTTTGACATCCTTCTTTTGTTTTTGAATAGAACTGACACTAAAACGTCTTATAGACAGATCTCAAGAAAATGAAATGCAATGACCTCGAAGGTTGTGAGGATAGAAAGACTCTGAAAATGAATGAGTGGTAATGAAGAGAAAATGACAAGACTTATCTGAGCGGAAAGGCTGATTCCATTGATCGTGCCATGCATTTTGGATCCCAACCTAGTCTGTCCAACCAATAAATTGTCAATTACCACATTTGTTGTCTCATACTTTCACGCCCGACTCTCCCCAAAACCCAAGCCTTGCTTCTTTTGCCATGTTTCCAAACATCTTTCAACCACAGACTTCCTTTATTCGCACCTCTGAAGACTCACTTTCGCCTTATGGTGCCCGTGAGGGTTTTCACCAATAAGACTCTCTCATTTTTAATATCTCTCAAACTCACTTCGCCTTACGGTGCCCGAGAGGGTTTTCACCAATAAGACTCTCTCATTTCATCATTTTTCTTCTGGCACCAGAGTGTTGTCCCCAACAAGGATCACTTTACCTGCTTGTATTGACATTTCTTAAGGTTGATCAGAAGGTCTTTCTTTGGACCGCAATGTGGCTTTTGGATGGGTTTAGAAAGAAAGGTATAAAAGCTCAAAATAATTCAAAAGTAGGTCCAATATTACAATTTTCGGAATCATATCTCTTGCAACAACCATAACTTCTACCCCAGTTTGCTTCCCGGGGATTATTGGATTTTTCTTTTGTTATGACTGAACCTCAGCGAGGCTGCCTACGTACCCTTTCGGGATCAAGTCAAACGTAGTTCAGACGACTACGTTCATTGTTGCGATCTTTCCTTTTCTTCCACTTTTGTTTTCTTTCCTCTCACTTCTTTTCTTTGCCTTCTCTTTTCTTTCTTATTTTCTGTCTTATTCACTGTTCTTTTCTTTTCTTTCTCTCTTTTTCTTTCTTTTGTTTTTTTTTTTCTTTTTCTTTTCTTTTCTTTTCTTTTCTTTTCCCTTTTCACGGTTTTTCTCCTGTTTCTCCATTTTCTTTCCCTGCTCGGCCTTACGAGCTTTATTATTGATTCCGAAAGAGGGGTATGCAAGAAAGTAAGCAAGGCTCAAAGGGGTAACAAAGGATAAAGTGTTTAGATAGCA
>NW_017702620.1:0-1627 GCF_001879085.1 Nicotiana attenuata | reverse complement strand
ACTTACGTGCAAAGTTCCATTTCTCAGGAAAAAGAATATTTGATTCACCCACCAAATCAATTGTGGGAACAACAACAAACCGGGTGTACCAGCCACGGTCGTTAGTATCTTCAGGGTTAACCAAAACCCTCTTACTTCTTGCAGATAAGGTAAAAACACCATTGCGGAATAGCTTGGGATGATAAAGATGAATTAAATGAGGGAAAGTAAAATCAACATCAGCTTTGGTTGACATATACCTCAAACAAGCTACTGTTCTCCATACGAGGGGACCAACTTGAGCCAAACAAATTTTGAAAAAATGACAGAAATCAAGTATGACTGGGTCAATAGCACGAATAAATCCCAAAGTAAAGGGATAGGTGTAAACGAAAGAAAAGCCAACCCTATAAGAAGATATTCTTTGATGTGGGGTAGGGATAACTATGTGGGTGTCATCTCTCCAACGGCGGTCTCTTCGAACAATTTCAGTCAAAGGCTCAGTAATTAAAGAGGGATATTTATCAACTCTCTCTAATTTAATCAGTTGGTCACGAAGGGATTCTTTGTCGTGTTCGAAAGATAAATCTGATGGCACAATTTCTTCAACCAGAGGCTCTTGGTTAGACTCAGAAGGTTCTTTAACCTTAGAAGAGGATCTGTTAGAAAGAGAGCCTCTAGAGATATTGCCAGAACTAGAAGAAAGAGCGATAGAACCAGAGGTGCCACCACGAACCGACCCTGTACCCCGAAGCGTACCTCCTCTACCTCTTCTGTGTCTAGCAGGAGCATTGGGGAAGCTATCGAGAATTGGGACTCTTTTAGGGTTAGGGTTTGAAGACGGCATAGTGAGAAGATAAGAACAAAAGGAATGAATTGAAGAAGAAGTGAATGAGAGTAAATAGCAAGAAATTTGGTAAAAGCTTGTGAAGAAGAAGACAAAGGAAAAAGGGGGTAAGTTTATATATAAACTTAATCGTCAATAATTAAGAAGTGTAATGATGAAAAGCCTATAATAAAGGCAACTATCACTTCGTGAAATAGCAAGAAATTTGGTAAAAAGCTTGTGAAGAAGAAGACAAAGGAAAAAGGGGGTAAGTTTATATATAAACTTAATCGTCGATAATTAAGAAGTGTAATGATGAAAAGCCTATAATAAAGGCAACTATCACTTCGTGAATAGTGGAGTTAAAAAAGCCTTAGAAAAAGGCTGCAAAATCGCAGAACTAATGAGAGTTTGACACGTATATGGTGCGTTAAATAAAAGGGACAATTGAAGTGTCGATACTGTCATAGCATTGATTATGGTAAAAATTCCCTTTTTTTATGAAGATCCACTTCCCAAATATTTAATTAGTAAATAAATGGAAAGTGGGTGGACTATCTGTATTGGGAAAAAACTGAATTCATATTGAAGGTGACGTGGCATGACACGCGGATCGGTCAAATAGTCAAAGCAGGATGGTCAGTTAAGAGGCACGGGCGATATCAGATACGAGGAGAAGAAAGTTAAATAGGCACGAGAAGCTATTCAAAAGATACGAGTCTCGTATCTATTTAACTTAATTAAAGTCAGGAGGGTCAGAAGGAATTGAAGATATGAATCTGAGGGCATAAAGGAGTCTAAATTCAGTATTAAATGACAAAT
>NW_017702619.1:0-1627 GCF_001879085.1 Nicotiana attenuata | reverse complement strand
ATATATCAATTCATGAACAATGCAACAGATAGAGGGTGTTGGGTTTGAACGGATCAAAGGTATTTTCTATGATAAGGTTGACAGAGAAAGTGGTTAACCAATAACAAGCAAGGTTTTCCAAGTGGGAATCAAAGATTATCATGGCAAGTGAAGGAGCAACAGACCTTATGGCCAAGGCCAGTGACCTACGTCAGGAAAGAACAGCAAGCACACTGAGTTGGTAAAAATCAACGTGTTTTGGGATTCATGTGAAATACAATGGTTCTATAAATGTCAATTCATGTGCAAAATGCAACAGATAGAGGATATTGGGTTTGAACGGATCAGAGGTATTTTCTGTGATAAGGGTGACAGAGAAAGTGGTTAGTCAATAAACAGGCAAGGTCTTTCAAGTTGAAATCAAGGTTATCATGGCAAGTGAAGGAGCAATCGCCCGCAAAGTCAAGGCCACAAACCAACCACCACGTTTAAACTCACAAGTTTTCTTTGTTTGAAACAGGGACGAAGTCTATGTCCAAATCAAGCTTGGAAGCCTAAATTTTTAAGTACCGTGACCAAATTTTGTTAGCACAAAGGCTGTGCGAGAAGGTTTTTACTTGCAGGAGCATACTGGGGCAGAAAAATTTTGTTCGTTTTGTTTGTTTCGATTGCAGGCACCCACATGGAAAACAAGGGAACACAGAAAGTTTCATCAATCAGGCGCCCACCTGGAGAACAAGAGAAAACGGTTCAAGTTTCAAGGGAAAACAGTTCAAGTTTCGAAGGAAGACAAGTCAAGTTTAGCAATCAGGCGCCCACCTGAAGAACAAGGGAAGACAACTCAAGTTTCAAGAGGAAGACAGTTCGAGGTACAGCAATCAGGCGCCCACCTGGAGAACAAGGGAAAACAGCTCAAGTTTCAAGAGGAAGACAGTTCGAGGTTCAGCAATCAGGCGCCCACCTGGAGAACAAGGGAAAGCAACACAAGTTTTATGGGAAAAACAGTTTCAAAGGAAAGCAGTTCGAGTATCGGCAATCAGGCGCCCACTTGGAGATCAATGGAAAGCAACTCAAGTTTCAAGAGGAAGACAGTTCGAGGTTCAGCAATCAGGTGCCTACCTGGAGAACAAGGGAAAGCAACTCAAGTTTAAGGAGGAAGACATTTCGAGGTTCAGCAATCAGGCGCCCACCTGGAGAACAAGGGAAAGCAACTCAAGTTTCAAGAGGAAGACAGTTCGAGGTCAGCAATCAGGCGCCCACCTGGAGAACAAGGGAAAGCAGCTCAAGTTTCAAGAGGAAGACAGTTTGAGGTTCAGCAATCAGGCGCCCACCTGGAGAACAAGGGAAAGCAGCTCAAGTTTCAAGGGAAAGCAGTTCGAGATTCAGCAATCAGGTGCCCACTAGAGAACAAGGGAAAGCAGCTCAAGCTTCAATAGGAAGACAGTTCGAGGTTCAGTAATCAGGCGCCCACCTGGAGAACAAGGGAAAGCAATTCAAGTTTCAAGGGAAAGCAGTTCGAGTTTCAGCAATCAGGCGCCCACCTGGAGAACAAGGGAAGAGGAAGACAGTTTGAGGTTCAGCAATCAGGCGCCCACCTGGAGAACAAGGGAAAGCAGCTCAAGTTTCAAGGGAAAGCAGTTCGAGATTC
>NW_017702618.1:0-1628 GCF_001879085.1 Nicotiana attenuata | reverse complement strand
ATTCAAAACAATCATGAGTAGCATAATTTAGCATAAGTGTATCCCAAAGGAATATAAGTTGGTTTCAATGTTTGCATGTTTAAGATAAGATTCAATTAGGAGTTGTCAGGGCCTTTCTGGATAATAGGATGTAGTTTACAACCCTCTTAGATAACAGAACTTAGTGGAAGTAATACCTTCAGAAGATGCATCTTAGATCTATAATTGTCAGTTGTCGGGACCTCCCTGGATAATAGGGCTTAGTTTTCAAATTCTTATCAATAGTTGATAGAATGATTCATGTTTAACACTCACCCATGTGCCCAGCTACCAAACTGGGGTAGAAAATTTTCCTTGTTTTTGTCTATTTTGTTGAAGTCAGGTGCCCGCCTGGATAGCAGAGGAATACATTCAAGTTTTGAAGTCAGGAGCCCACCTGTATAGCAAAGGAATACATTCAAGTTTTGAAGTCAGGAGCCCGCCTGTATAGCAGAGGAATACATATCAAGTTCAGCAGTCAGGCATCCACCCGGAGAAAGAGAAAACATCTCAGTTTACAATTCAAAGTGGCAACAATGGATTTCACCGAGAGAATACAAGACAACAAGGCAACAAGAAATACAAGAGCAAGTTTGAAGATCTAGATAGGATTTTTGTAATTCATAGATCATAGCTTAGTCTAACTTCTTTTTATTTTGACATGGTGTAATAAGGAGGTTCAGTAAGCAGTAGCAGCAACAGCAGCAACAATGAAATCACAGCTTCATGGTAGTCCCAGCTACCAGACATTCCTGAACTACACTGACCTGATTCCTTTTTAGCCAAGGATATGTAGGCAACCTCAGAAGCAGGGTGCGGTCAACTCATTCAAAAATGCTTCACATGGAGTATTCAAACGGGCAAAAATTGCTCGTATCCGCTCACTTGTCTTTGCACGAAAACTCTTCGTGTTTCTGAGCAAAGAGGGGCAGCTGTGAGCACGTGATATTTTCCCTATATGAATTACTCCCATAATTTCAAAACAAAATAATTTCTTTTCATTATTGGCAATTTTGTGGAATTTTGTGGCATTTTTTGTTAAGTGTTTGCATTTGTCTGTGCATTTTAATTAATGAAAAATACAAAAAATACTTGGCATGTGCATTTATGGTTTAATTTTACATTTTAGGATTAATTAGAAAATTAATTGTTTCATAAAATGGAAAAATCACAAAAAAATAGTTTAATTTGCACTTTTAGTTTTAGCTTTGATTATGAGTAGTTTTTCTGTTAATTTGTTTTTAATTAATTGTGTTAATTATCATTTTAGGTTTAATTAGTTTTTTCCAGTTCTAGGAATTAATTTTGATTTTAATTAAATTTTGAAAAAAAAAAGGAATTTTGAATTAAGTTTGTTTTGAAATAAAATAAAGAGAAGAGGAAAATAGGGCCAATTTGGATTAAAATACCCCAGCCCAAACCGGATCACCAGGCCCAAATGCCCCACCCCGATCCAGTCCACTTCCCCGGGTTCCCAAACGGCGCCGTTTAATGGCTATTCAATCCTAGCCGTCTAGGTTGTTTGATCTAACAGCTCAGAAGCCTGGGTCATTTAATATATTAGTGTCCGAACTTCCGTCCCCCCCTCTCTTCATCTCTTTCAGAGACTC
>NW_017702617.1:0-1628 GCF_001879085.1 Nicotiana attenuata | reverse complement strand
ACCACCATTAAAAGGAAAAAAAACTAAAGAAGATATGCCAAAGTACAAGTTACACCATAATCTACATTGTATCTCTAACAAATCTCATAAATCCTTCAAGGTTCGGAGGAGGTTCCGTTGGTGGTGGCGGAAAAGAAGCTTGTTCATCACCGCTTCCGGGCGAAGCAGCATCCTCCGCAAGTTCCGCTATCATTTCTTCATACGCTTCGTCTATCTCCGGTTGTGATTCTGCAAGTCCAAAGTTTCTTCTTTCCGAGCGGATCCAATCTCTGAATAGTACTGATTTTTCCAAGCTCTCCCTCATAGACGCTCTATGATCACCTATTTGAAGTCTTGCTTGACTGAAAGCGCTCTCTGATGCAACTGTTGAAGCTTGAATAGATAAAATATCCCGAGCCATCCTTGCAAGAACCGGAAAATGTTTTTCCCTTGTCTTCCACCATTCCAAAAGATCAAAGGTGCCGTCTGGATTCTCCTTTTCAAGTCCCTGCGACAAATAAACTTGAAGCTCATTTAGATGTGAAGTCTCATCAAAATTATCACCTTGAGAACCCCTAAACTCCGTCCAAGATTTAAGTGCTTGTAGGCCCGCAGCTCTTTTAGATGATTGTGAACTAGACGAAGTAGGGGTTGGAATATTTGGCCTAGCATGATCTAACGCAAGTTGATAAGCATTATAAATTGTTTGCGCATTTATTTTAATTGAGGCTTTTGCCTCTGCAAGTGTAGAAAATTCCTCAACTGAAAGATCTAAAGCCTTATAAATATTTGTTTACCAAAAGTGAGGACCTCCTAATTTCATTGTTGGATTTAACAATGCAGCAACACCATAAATAGGGGGGATAGGGAAAAAATATTTTTTAAACTTTTCTTTCATTGCATTTATAGCAAGTTGATAAATTTCCCCACCCTCCGAAAATTCAACAAACAAATCACATAGTGCTGCAATATAAACTAAACAATTTGAAATAGTAGGATAATATTGTCCAGAAAATGCATTTGTAGCAATTTGAAAATGTTCTAAAAAATCTTAAGAATTTTTATATTCGTCCAATCTTGATTTGTAAGGATTTCATCATCATCCTCACCACCAACACGAGCATTAAACGTTGCATTAATTGGGTTTCTATATTCATATGCAACTACTAAACTTTCGTACATATAATTCCATCTAGTTGGACAAGGTTTAGGAACCTTTCTTTCTCTAAGGCCAAATTCATCACATTTTTTAAAATACTCTCTAAGTCTACTTCTACGGTTTGAATAAAATAGCCAATTAAGAGCCATTCTAACCTTTTCAATTTCTAAATTTAAAATTCTCATACCATCACCGACGATTAAATGGTAAATGTGACAAATACATCTCACATGGAAACAATTACTAAATGTAGGATTTAGTGTTGTTGTAAGTATGCCTATAGCACTAGTGTTACTAGAAGCATTATCCATAGAAATTGCCATTATTTTATCTCTAATGCAAAAATATCTACAAATATCTGCAACAGTGTTAGCAATAAACTTACCTGTGTGACGTGAATTAATTATTCTATACGCAATAATGCGTTTTTGCATTATCCACTCCTCGTCTATCCAATGACTTGTAACAGTTAGATAATCACAGTCATTAT
>NW_017702616.1:0-1628 GCF_001879085.1 Nicotiana attenuata | reverse complement strand
CCCACATGAATGGGGAATGGCTATATCACGGAAGTATGCATGAAAAACTGTGTGATTCGCAAGTAAGGATTAATTACATCTGGATAAGTAGGTTTCCCTTTGAACTTTCCGTAGTGAACTTATGTCGGATATACTCGATCAATCGGTAGATTTGATATCTTTGAACCGTCGAACTTTAGTGTATACCTAGACAACCACAAGTCACACAACCAACCCTTAACCGTCTTTGGTTCTCATTGTTGTATTCGTTTCAGCCATGAACACCGCCTGGTTTCATAAGTGCGTAGAGAACTGGCCTTACAATGTGCTCCTTGAAGGCTAACACTTCACACTTACATAGGTGATTTCTAAACGTGTCATCTCGTAGATACACTATTTGATATACCCCGTATCAAATTTAGAAATCATTAAAAAGCCTTAATGCTTTATCCTTGGTATTGAACATTGTCTCATCACGAGAATGGACCAAAAGTTTAGTTGACAATGTTGAACCGTCATAAATGACTTTGTTTGATCTCCTTGAACCTAGATCTTGGGATCTCCAGTCTTCTAGGTAGAGTTACCGCCACTATGACTTGTTCTCGGCCACAGTCCCATTCCCCTTGATGACTTCTCAACTACCTCTCTGGTTAGGCCTTTTGTAAGTGGATCTGATACATTATCACTTGACTTTACATAGCCAGTCGTGACAATTCCTCTAGAGAGTAATTGTCTAACGGTTTTATATCTTCGTCGTATATGACGAGACTTACCGTTATACATAACGCTCCCAACCCTTCCAATTGCCGCTTGACTATCACAATGTATGCATATTGGTGCCAACGGTTTGGGCCAAAATGGAATATCTTCCAAGAAATTCTGGAGCCATTCAGCTTCTTCACCGGCTTTATCCAAGGCTATGAACTCAGCCTCCATTGTAGAGCGGGCAATACAAGTTTGTTTGGATGACTTCCAAGATACCTCTCCTTGTTGCGACAAAAAACACTCACGCAAGTGCACGTGATCGTCAAGTAATAGAGTAGTGAGTAGAGTATCATTCCCACGAAGACTTGTGATCAACTATTGACTGATTCCAACCCAATTACTTTATCTATCCAAGAGATTCTTCACAAAATAAAGATGTAATTGTTTTACTATCTAAATTATCAAGAAATAATCTAACTAGAGCAATTAACCAAACGAATAACAATTCCAAGTAACAAACAGTAGGAGAGAATATTCCAGGGTCACGGGCTAGTTAACAATCTTGTTGTGTTCTTAGCTTAAAATGACTAATCGATTTATTTGGGTTATTGAATGACAGGGTTTATATTACTCATAAGAATCTGTCGAGTTCTTACTCGCTTATTCAAGTTAACTCAATGCCTATATGTCTATGGAATTAAGATTAACAAGAACGCATTTACAATTCCTGTATTTTAACCAAGTAAGGCAATTAGGTATATGTCTATCCCAATTGCAAATCCGTTCCCCGAGGCCCGGGTTCAAGAACTTGCTCTATTTAATTCTATATGCAACCTAAAGTTCCTACTTTCGAGTTCAACTCTAGATTCGTAGATAGTATTTCACTGTTAGCTACTTAGCAAAACAACTAACAGCAGAATTAAATAAACAACCCAAGATGATAT
>NW_017702615.1:0-1629 GCF_001879085.1 Nicotiana attenuata | reverse complement strand
GTAGGTAAGATTTTAATCCGAGGGTCGGAATGGAATTCTGAGAGTTGCAGTAGCTCCGTTAGGTGAATTTGGATATGCGTGCAAAGTTTCAGATCATTCGGAGGTGTTTAGATCGGGTTTTAGATCCAATGCTAGTTTCGGAAGTTTTAGTTTAACTTAGGCTTGAATCCGTGGTAATTCGATGTATTTTTATGGTAACGATAGTGTTTTGATGATTGGAACAAGTTTGAATAAGGTCTTGGGGTGTGTTGGTGCTATTGGTTGAGGTCCCGGGGGCCTCGGAGTGATTTCGAGTGGTTAAACGGAGAATCTTGATGTTTGTTGCAGGTCTGGTGCACCTGGCTTCTGGTATTTCCGCATCTGCGGAAAAGGAGCCGCAGAAGCGGTTCCGCAGATGCGGCTAAGAGATTGCATAAGCGGTCCATGAGGACCGGGGTAATTCCGCAAAAACGGACGGGGTATCACTTTAGCGGGTCCGCATAGGCAAAAATGTGGCCGCCGAAGCGGAATGGTGAGATCCGCAGAAGCGGATGGTTGGGCGCAAAAGCGGAAGGCCAAGGATTTAATGATAAACCGCATAAGCGGTCATATGGCCGCAGAAGCGATCCCGCATAAGCGGTTACGGGACCGCAGAAGCGAAAATTGCTGAAGGGTTTTAATGAATCAGTGTTCGCGAATTTCGGAAGATAAGAAAACATTTTTACACCGCCTTGAGAGCTTTTTGATCGATTTTGACGGGGATTTCAACGGGTATTGATTTGAGGTAAGTCTCTTGACTAGAAAACACCATTTTTAGAAGAATCAACACTCAAATTCATGAAAGTGGGTAGAAATTGTGAAGAACTAGGGCTTGGTTTTTGAAAATGAATTTTTAGGATTTGAAAGGCCATTTGAGCTTCGTTTTCGGTAAACTTTATATGTACGGACTCGTGACGAGACAAGGAATCCGTTGGTGTAATTTTCGGAATTTTTCGAGAAGTGGGCCCGGGGCTCGGGTTTTACCAACTTCGTGAATTTTAGTACTTTTCGAGTATTTTTGATTGGGTTATGTTTCTTTAACCCATATTTATGTATTCGCTGTGATTTTGACTAGATTCGACGCGCGAGGAGGTCGATACAAAGGGAAAAGGCATTGCGGACCAGTCTACGGCCGGTTAGAGGTGAGTAGTTGGTGTATATGATGGCCTGAGGGTTTGAAACCCCGGCTTATCACATTGTGACGCTATTGTAGGGCGTGACTCGCACCCCATGGCAGGTGCGGGATTGTTTATGACTGGGGATTGTGACTTGGTCCATCCCGAACAAGAATGTTTCTATATTGGCGACTGATACGCACCCTGTATTAAATATATCTGGGCTTATTGCCGTGTTTGGGGCCTTGTGCCGATCTGTAGCATCCTTAGAGGATGAATGTCATTGTGATAGCATGCTTTGTATAATCATTGATCTCAGTCCTGTGTTTAATCACTGTTATGAAACGCTAAGTCACTTTTCCTGAAGTTAAATATCTAAAGTATATTCTTCTTAATAAATTGGAAATTGGGAAATTAATTGAATCTGTTACGTGACTCATATGCATATTGTGGACTGAGTATGGATCGGGCTGCACGCCGCAGCGAATCGTATGAT
>NW_017702614.1:0-1629 GCF_001879085.1 Nicotiana attenuata | reverse complement strand
AAAAAAAACAAAAAAAAACTAAAAGCGGTAAATAATCTTAAAAATTACATTATAGGTTGGAATGTGTATAAAATTTAGATTTTAGCCATTTATAATAATTTAAGCGACCGTGCTAGAACCACGGGATCCGGTGGTGCCTAACACCTTCCCTCGGGTCAACAGAATTCCTTATTCAGAATTTCTGTTTCGCAGACTCCAATCGGGAAGTCGAAATTTTCCTTGATTTGGGATTTAAATTAAACCGGTGACTTGGGACACCAAAAGCCAATCCTATCCCAAGTGGCGACTCTAAAAATAAATAAACAATCCAATTTCGAATAATGTCACTTTAAATGGAAAAACTCCCTTATACATTATCCTTCGGGGTAGGTGTGTAAAAAAGGAGGTGTGACAGCTCTGGCGACTCTGCTGGGGAACGAACCCAGAATTTCGATTCAGGGTTCAAGAATTCGAGCTTAGTACAATTGTTATATTTGGCTTTACCTGATTTTCTACATGTTCCATGCTATATGTGCTAAATGTTTTACCGCTTTGATATTTGTTGAAATTGTATATATAAACTGTCACGAATCCCTTCCTCTTCCTGAGTCTTCTACATCATGGAGAAGGGTGCACTTCGTGTAGCTTCTCTTCTGTTTAGAGTCTTTTCCCATTTAGAACGAGGTTGGATAAGTTGCAAAGCCGGCGGAGCTTCTGTATCCCCGGTACGCTGCCTCCCCCTCGGCCCGAGTTGTCCGCTCGGGTAAGCCAGGTCTAGACCAATAAACCTAGGGTTAAACCTAGAAGAACAAAAACTCATGCCGGATCCCTAGTAAGACGTTTGTTTGCATCATGTGCATTTGACTTAGGGGACTCAACACAGGGGTTGGGTCCGTCTAGGACAGGTGACCTGAAATGAATTGACCATCTTGATGCATCTTACGTGCTACTTGCGCATTTATTTGCTCGGCTTTGCATGTTGACTGGCTTGTCTAAATAAGTGAAAGTTGAGGAAATAAGCAGTGTTAGGACTAAGTGAGGATGACCATTTGTTTTGAAAAACCCCAATGCCCAAATAGTACCGAAATGCTGCCGGAGTTATGAAAAAAAAAAAAGAAAAAGAAGAAAAAGAAAATATTTGAAAAAAAAGAAAAACAAGGAAGAAAATTTTTGTTCAAAAATACATTTTTGATTTTGGCAAATCTGCCCGAACTACGCCGGTTTGATTCTCACCGGATGTGAGATACGTAGGCAACCCTCATCGGGTCCAACCCTTCCTTTTTCAAAAATAACCAAAAATGCCAATTTTGTGTCATAAAAAAGTCGGATGGTGCCATTCCTGTTAAAACAAGCCGAATGTCCCCAAAAGGACGCCGGAAGGCCGTTTTGCAAGAATAGCCACCTTGAGTCATTTTTAAATGGTTTGCGAGCACAGCCTTAAAATCTTCCTCCCAGAAGTGCTGAAAGGCCGTATTTGCAAATCCAAGTCCTATTTTCTGAATAAGAATTTTTGCACAAATAGCCATTTTTCAAAATAAATCATTAAGTTCCCCTAAATAATGTGCAGGATGAATTCAAGTGACATCGAAACCTTCTCAGTCCTGAGCGAGATCCCTTTGAAACTCCATATGTGTGGCATGACTTGGGAAA
>NW_017702612.1:0-1629 GCF_001879085.1 Nicotiana attenuata | reverse complement strand
TGATGCTCTTGTGTCACACTTGATCCATGGTGTTTTAAAAGAGTAAATGTGTTAATGATTCATGTGTATTGAGGGCAATTGTTAGTCCCAATTGAGGCTAGTTGAGGTCAATTTAGGACAACTGAAATGTTTCTTGGACAGTCTCTTAAGGGGTGGGTCTTATTTTGTTTGCTTGAGGACAAGCAAAAGCTTAAGTTTGGGGGAGTTGATAACTAGGGATTTTGACTCATTTTATACTCCTTTTTGCTTATGCTTTGATTAGAAATTCATACAAAATAGTCCCAAAAGGCTCACAAGTTGTGCTTGATTGCAGGTTTGATCATCAAAGTGACGAGATGTCAAAGATTAGCTCAAACGGAGTGAAACTTGCACAAGTGCCAAAGACAAGACAAGCTCAGGCTAAACAGGCCTAGTGCCGCCGCACACCACTTTGTGCGGTCCGCACTAGGAGATTCAAAGAGATGATTTTCAAGACAAAAGGCAGTGCGGCCGTACTACCATTTAGTGCGGTTCGCACTAAGATCAATGCGGCCGTAGTTCATTCTCTGCGGTCCACAGTGAGGAGAATCAGAGAGTGCCATTGTCAGAGTTTCAAGCCGCCGCGGTCCGCAGTCCATTTTACGCGGACCGCACTAGAAGCCTCTGCGGCTGCAGTCCATTTTTTGCGGTAGCGATGCCAAGATTCAAAGACCTGTTTTTCAAGGCCAAAGCCCCAGTACGAACCGAGCTCCATTTTGTGCGGTCCGCACTAACCCCACAGGTGCATTTTTCAGCCATCCCCAACATTTGTTTACAAATAATTATTACAGACCAGCTGAATAAATTACATAAACAAATGAGGAAAAAGAAGAAGTTAACTATAGGGAGCCTGAAGCAGGCCCAAGTGTATCCTGAAGATACCAGATTTTCCATAGCCACAAATGCCAAGATGCCATAGCCAATTTCATGTCCAGGTGTGTCAGAGTTCCCAAAGGACCTCAAGGATCCCGGGCAGTGCTCACATCCAGACCTCATAACCAAAACTGAGTAAGTGCAGTGTGGAAGGGCCAGCCCCAGTGCATCAGAGTTCAGAGGGATCTCATAGGGATCCCAAGGTAATCACACACTGGAGAGGCAGAACCTAGGGACTTAAGAGTGGAGTGAGAGTGCTTGACATAGTTTTGAAAAGGTTTGATAGGAAGCACAGTACTGAAAATGACTCAAGTGAGGTAGTTTTATAAAAATAGGAGAGGTGCTTAGCAGTAAAACAGTTTTGACAAGAATTGTGTAATCAAACAAACAATAGATCAATCATAGAGCAAATAGAGTCCTAACCACATGATTCATACAAAGGGAATTGGGTATTGGGGACACATAATACACATGATGAACATATTACAAACAGAAATCTTTTGTAATCAAGGAGTAGCTAACAGTGCAAGCAGAAAGGCATGGATTTCAGAGGTGCTAATTAGCACATAGTTATAGAATCAGAAGTGCTTAGGGGGTTTATGGGATTGGGAGATGACATAGTATAGGATTTCATAGCAACAGTGAGGACATAGAATTAATAGACATGATTGGGCATAGCATCAGACACTAGGTAACAATCAGTTTGCAAACAGTGCAAACCAGAACCACTAACACATA
>NW_017702611.1:0-1629 GCF_001879085.1 Nicotiana attenuata | reverse complement strand
GTGTTGGCTTCGATTCCAGTGATCAAGCGAGCAAGCAAGTCAGAAATTCTTTTCGTTGAGATAGGAACAAAACTGATTTGGTTCAAAGAATTTCAACGCCAAGGTTCATTTTTTAATGAGCCCTAAGTCTCGCATGAAGAATTCTTGTTGCAGCTTTATGATGAGAGCTTGAATGATAAAATTGGACGAAACAAAAAGTGGAAGCTTATTATAAAGAAAAGGGGCTTGAACTCTCAGCTGATTCAACTCAAGCTTTTAGCTCTTCTTCTTACTCTACTCTTCCTGACGCAACTCAGTGTCTTAAAGAAGCTTCTTTACCGGCAAGGGTCGGGATCAACTACTCTGCCATTCCTTTATTGACTGGTCTAATGAAAGAAAGTTTTTTTAGCATCTTTTAAATCGTAAATAAAATGAACCGAAACTTTTTAGCATTCGGAATGCTCTTATGTGTAGGATTCAATTCCAGTATAAAGAGCTTCTTCAATAATTCCAATTCCTGGAAAGCCTAGAAGTACTCTTCCTCTGGTGGACCCAGACTCTCCCTTATTAGGCTTCTGAGTTCATACCAGATCCATGCCTATCTACACTGATAATTCATGAATCAATCCCAATCTCTGAGTTAACAAGGACAAGTATGGATGGATTTTGCTATGGAGTTAAAAGAGAGACACAAGCATCCTTATCTTATAGAGGGGCTGAACAAGTCTACCTCCCTTTACAAAAACTGTGGAATCCAGTGGCAGGGTACTTTATTCCGATATCTCCCCCCGAGGGTGAGTTAGACTTCCCTATCCTTAAGGATAAAATAAGATCTCTTGCTTTGCCCACAAGCCCTACTAGCGTAGCAAGTCTGGTCGCTGGTGTGTTGTTCGTTCTAGCGATAGGCTCCAAGCGCGATTCTGATTCTAAATTCGGTTTTCTGTTCTGGAATGAATCTGTTCTAAAGAAAGACCTGCCTATACTGAAGAGGGGCTGGTTCACGGTAATGAATGGTGGTATCGGTCGGGGCAAGCACAGCACTCGTTCCCGCAGCCCTTGTTGCAGCTGATAGACTCAAAAGTAAGTGGGGCTACCCCTACCCTAAGATAAGACGGTTCCCGCCCTCAGGTCAGGGAATAGAGCTAACTGCATCGGAAAAAATAGCAATTCCTAGTCCGAATCCTGGACCTGGTTCACGCTTGAAAGCAGCAATTCTTCTTCCAATTTCGTACATCAAATTGTGTATATAAAGAAGAGTTCGTCCTTCTTCAAAGAGATAAAGTCACGCGGCCCCTCAAGATAGAGGCTTCAGTCATCGTTAGAATCCCGGGGCGGGCCAAATTACATAAAGAAAGGAGACTTATTTCAAAGTGGTTCAGGTAGCTCAGCTGGACTGAAAATCCTTGTGTGGTTCGAATCCACATCCACTTCACAGCAAAGAAAGAGAATGCGGGGTAGAGGAATTGGTCAACTCATCAGGCTCATGACCTGAAGATTGCAGGTTCGAATCCTGTCCCCGCCTAATCAGTGGAACATTGTTCACCGGGATAGAAGGCCGGTCCCAACCCGTCTACAAAATGGGGCTAGTGTTCAGTCTTGGTTGGTTCCACCTCTTTGCAGGGTGATGACACCAGTAGCTGTTACGCACAG
>NW_017702610.1:0-1629 GCF_001879085.1 Nicotiana attenuata | reverse complement strand
TACTACATCTGCATGGACCTGAAACGATACGCCACACTATTGCATCTACATGGCTGAAGACTCACCTCATACTGCATCTGCATGGCTGAAAGATCACCTTATACTGCATCTGCATGGCTGAAAGATCGCCTCATACTGCATCTGCATGGCTGAAAGATCGCCTCATACTGCATCTGCATGGCTGAAAGATCGCCACATACCGCATTTCATGGGCTGAAAGATCGCCACATACCACATTTCATGGGCTGAAAGATCGCCACATACTGCATTTCATGGGCTGAAAGATCGCCACATACTGCATCTCATGGGCTGAAAGATTGCCAAATTATCCAAAGGCGTCATCGTTCGGAGGCACCATCTTCATAGCCCGATAACACCATGTCATGGCCTGAGGACCCCCTTTAATCCTTTTGCATATCATTATTCAAAGGCATCATGGTTCGGAGGCACCATTTTCATGGCCTGAGAGCATCATTTCATAGCCTGCGAATCCTTTATTATACGCTTCATGGCCCAGGACACCATGGTCTAAAGATGTCATCCTAACCGTCTAAAGACAACATTCATGGTCCGGCGGGAATTTGCATCATGTCTAAATTTACGCACAACATATGCTTTGTATTACTTATTTGCAGGTTTACCTACAGCAGCAGCTGTCCCGGCAGGAGCGTATCCACTCCAGTGCCCGCAGCCACATCAGACCTAACCATTGCAGTAAGCCACTCACTCACCCAGCCCGAAATATTGCGTCCGTTCTTGGAAAGTACCCGTCGGCATACTTCGCCGACGGATCCTGAACTACATATGGCCTGATTCCTGTAAAACCAGGGCTATGTAGGCAACTCAAAAGCCAGAGTGCGGCCTAAAACTCTTCAAACCGTTTCGCTCAGTCAAAATTGGCCATCATATCTTTACCCAACAACTCTTTCATCCTTCCCGGGTAAATAAGGGCAGCTATAGATACCCAATTTTTCCTTATATATATTTTTAATATGCAAAGTACCCTCAAAATAGCATATGTATGCATATATAATGCATGTCCAAGCATCTCATTATTTTTCCTTAATTTTTAAAGGTTTTTAAATCAATTTTTTTATTTCCCTATTTTTATCCATAAAAACCCAATAATTATTTCTAAAATTATCATTTTGGTGATTCACTTGTTGAACTTTTACATTTATTCTAAGATATAGCTAAGGGGAATTTTGCATATTTTTTACAAAATTATTTTGTATTTTTAAGGCTAAATTGTATAATTGCAACGTTAGCCTCTTTTAGGATTTAATTGCGTTTATATTCATAAAAATTAAGTCCAGTATTTTTAAATGGTTAATTATATGTCATAAATCATTTTAGTACTTTTATTTTATTTCCAGAAATCAGTTTACTATTTTAGATAATTTTAATAGGGGAAAATTGGCTATTTAAATGATAGCCCGGTTACATTTCAATTATAGCCCAAAATTGACCCCAATTTGAACCCAATTTCCCTCGGCCCAATTCCTTTTAAATCCGTCCCCTTACCCGTTTAAACAACCCAACCCGGTCTCCCACCTAACCATTTCAATCCCAGCCGTTGATCATTTAGATCAACGACTCCCGTTCCCCCTTACCTTAACTAATCCCAAA
>NW_017702609.1:0-1630 GCF_001879085.1 Nicotiana attenuata | reverse complement strand
ACACTGAAGTTGTCCATGAACACCTCCAAAATATCTTCCACCATGTCGGTAAATATGGTCGTCATACACCGCTGGAATGTAGCCGGTGCATTACACAACCCGAATGGCATCCTAGAAAAGGCAAAGGTACCATATGGGCAAGTGAAGGTGGTCTTCTGGAGCAACCAAAATTTGGTTGTACCCAGAATATCCATCCAAGAAACAGTAGAAGGCACGCCCAGCAAGTCTATCTAGCATCTGGTCAATAAAAGGCAATGGAAAGTGATCTTTGCGGGTCACTTTGTTCAACTTGCAGTAATCCATGCACACCCTCCATCCGGTGACAGTCCTGGTAGGAATCAACTCATTCTGCGCATTGGTAACCACGGTCATACCACCCTTCTTCGGCACACATTGCACCGGCGAAGTCCAAGAACTATCAGAGATGGGGTACACAACCCCGGCATCCAACCACTTAATCACCTCTTTTTTCACAACTTCTTGCATTGCCTCGTTCAACCTCCTTTGATGTTCTAAGGAGGTCTTTGCATCATTTTCAAGAATAATCTTGTGCATACAAAACGTGGGGCTTATCTCCCGAATATCAACTAAGGTCCATCCAATTGCCTTCTTCCATTTTTGGAGCACCGCCAATGTGGCATCTACTTGTATGTTAGTAAGACAAGAAGAAAGAATAACTGGAAAAGTTGAACTAGGGCCTAAGAATTCATACCTGAGGTGTGGAGGCAATGGCTTCAACTCCTACACGGGAGGTTCCTCGATTGAGGGATTTATTGGTGGAGTCTTCCTATTCTTAAGATCCAAAGATAGCTTCCGAGGCTCATAAGAGTAAGAGCCCATTCCATGTAAAGCATTAACACACTCCACCCGGCCTTCATCCTCATTTACATCAAGATTCAACAATACCGCCTCTAGAGGGTCCTCCACATTGATCATTGCACTAGTATCATCAATTATCACTGCCGTGACAAGATCCATGAATGAGCACACTTCCGTACAGTTGGGATGTTTCATTGACTTACACACATGAAAGACCACTTTTTCATCACCCACCCGAAAAGTGAGTTCCCCTGCTTCCACATCAACTAAGGCCTTCCCAGTAGCAAGGAAAGGTCTTCCTAAGATTATAGGCACCTCAAAATCGACCTTACAGTCGAGAATTACAAAATTAGCTGGCAAGATAAATTTGTCCACCCGGACAAGAACATCATCAATTATACCCAATGGCCTCTTCATTGATCTATCCGCCATTTGTAATCTCATGGAAGTCGGCCTCGGTTGTCCAATACCCAAAGTCTTGAAATCTAAGTAGGGCATCAAGTTGATACTTGCCCCCAAATCACATAGAGCTTTTGCAAAGTCTGCACTCCCAATGGTGCAAGGAATGGTGAAAGCACCGGGATCTTCTAGTTTCGGAGCCATTGAATGCACTATAGCACTAACTTGGTGGGTCATCTTGAAAGTTTCAAAGTCCATGGATCTTTTCTTTGTCACCAAGTCTTTCATGAATTTACCGTAACCCGGCATTTTCTCTAAAGCCTCCACCAAAGGAACATTAATGGATAAGCTCTTCATCATGTCAATAAATTTCTTAAACTGGTTCTCATTTTTCTGCTTTGCGATCCTTTGA
>NW_017702608.1:0-1630 GCF_001879085.1 Nicotiana attenuata | reverse complement strand
GGAAATCAGGGGTTAGTCTTAGGAACCCAAACTAGTTTGGGTCCCTTTCTATAAGCAAAAGGGTGAATCAAATTCCTTCTTGCCCATCCAGGCAGCTTACTTTTTTCTTGAACAAAAGCTTTATTCTTTTGACTGGCCTTTTCTTTTGCATTACATTCATATTTGTAATAGCCAGTCTTACCACAGTGTGTGTAGATTTTATTTTCAGGGAGTGTGAGGTACTTGCTTTTAGGATCCCATTTTGGAGCTTGAGTCCCATGGCCAAGTTCTCTTTTGTTTCTACTGTGATGCTCTTGCAGCCAGGAGAGTGCATCAGAAGCCTTGTTCCACTTGCAAGTTCTGTCTAGTTCATGTTTCACCTTTCCTAGATCTTCCTTTAAGACTTTGATGAATTCATCTTTCTTATACAATTCATCTTTCATTTTTCCCAAATTTTCTTCTAGAGTGAGATATGTGTGATCAACTTTCTTCTTTCCTGTTCCTAATTTCAGTTTTAACTTTTTAGACCTAAGTTCTAGGACACTGTTGTCAAGTTCAAGAACCTGGTTCTTCAACTCAGCATTTTTGTTATCACTCTCATTTGCCCTAGACTCTAGACTTTTGCATTTTGCTTTTAGGATCACACATTCCCTAGACAGAACTTCCTTCTCATTATTAATTATCTCAGACTCATCAATGAAGTCTAGTAGTAGCTCAGCCAATCTTTCTTTAGACAAGAATTTAATCTTGTCTTTGAGATGAAGAATACTTACCTCTTGTTCATCATCTAATTCTCCGATGAGCATCAGTGCTTGCTCTTCTTCAGCTTCACCTTCTGAGTCTTCATCTGAGGTTTCTCCCTAAGCAGCAACCATAGCCTTGGTTGGACCTTTGTTTCTTTTAGGTTGAACTTGTTCCTTCTTCCTGTTCCTTCGTTCAGCTCTTTCTTTCTTCCACTCAATTTCCCATTGAGGGCAGTTTTTGATCATGTGATCAGTCTTACCACACTTGTAGCAACCCTCATTGGTCTGTTTCTCAAGAGCTCTTGTTTTGTTGAAGGTTGTACCTCTTGAAGAACCCTTTCCTCTCATTAGGTACTTTTTGAAATCCCTAGTGATCATAGTCATCTCATCATCTTCTAGATTTGAACCCTCAGCAATTCTGAGAGCTAAGCTTCTCTCCTTCTTGGGTGTATCCATCTTCATGGTTTGCCTTCTCATTTCATAAGCAGTCAGATTTCCAATCAGTTCATCCAGTCTGAGAGTAGCAATATTCTTGGATTCCTCAATAGCAGTGATTTTGCTTTCCCATGTAATTGGAAGAACCCTTGTCAGAATTTTCTCAACCTTGTCTTCTTCAAGAATAACCCTTCCAAGAGACTTAAGTTCATTTGTCAGCGTAGTGAACTTAGTATACATCTCCTGCATAGTTTCTCCTTCCTTCATAGTAAAATTCTCATATTGAGAATACATCAGTGTTCCTCTTGATCTTTTCACTTGAGGTGTTCCTTCATGGGCCACTTGCAAAGTGTCCCATATCTCCTTAGCAGTAGTACAGCTTTGGATCCTACTGTACTCATCTGGACCTAGTCCACACACAAGCCATTTCTTGGCCTTAGCATTTTTCTCCCACTTCCTCAGGTCTTCAGCAG
>NW_017702607.1:0-1630 GCF_001879085.1 Nicotiana attenuata | reverse complement strand
TGCATCCTCTCAGAGACACAGTCACTCACGTCCCCCACTTCACTCTAACCTCTCAATCACTCATTCCTCACACGTCACCCCATTCCTCTCAGTCACTTGGCACTCGTACTCAGTACGTACCTGCGCTCACTTCAGGCAATCAGGCGCCCACCTGGAGAACAAGAGAATACATTTCAAGTTTCAGCAATCAGGCGCCCACCTGGAGAACAAGAGAAAACATTTCAAATGCAAGCACTCAGGAGCCCGCCTGGAGAATAGAGGCATTTATTTTCAAGTTGTTGGCAATCAGGAGCCCGCCTGGAGAACAGAGGCATTCATTTTCAGATTATTAGCAGTCAGGAGCCCACCTGGAAAATGGACACATGTTTCAAGTAATCAAGCATCATTTGGAGGAATGGCAGCAATACCGCCGATCACCATGCAAAGCAACAACAGGAATATCATCGGAAGATTACAAGATACAAGTTCAGGGCAACACAAGAACAAGTTAGAAGACATAGATAGGACCCTCTTGTAATTCGTAGATCATAGCTTAGGCTAGCTTCTTTTTATTTTTACCCGGTGTAATAAGGAGGTCAGCGAGCAGTAGCAGCAGCAACAGTGAAACCATAGCTTCAAGGTAGTCCCAGCTACCAGACCTTCCCGAACTACACTGACCTGATTCCTGTTTAGCCCAGGATATGTAGGCAACCTCTGAAGCAGGGTGCGGTCAACTCTTTCAAAAATGCTTCACACGGAATATGCGAACGGGCAAAAATCGCTCGTTTCCGCTCACTTGTCTTTGCCCGATAACTCTGCGTGTTCCCGAGCAAAGAGGGGCAGCTGTGAGCACGTGATTTTTGCCCTAAGCAATAATTCCCAAAATTTCAAACAAAACAATTTCTTTAGTATTTTGTAATTTTTCGTGAATTTTGTGGCATTTTTTTTTTTGGTAATTGTTGCATTTTTATTTGTGCATTTTAATTCATATGAAAATACAAAAATATGCATTTTTGCATTTAGGATTTAATTTCATATTTTAGTGTTAAAACAAAATGTTAAGAAAATACAAAAAGGGTCCATTTGCATTTGTGGTATAGTTTGCATTTCTCTTTAAGAATTAAATTGGAAAATATAATTGTTAGAGTCAATTTGTTTTTAGTTTTATTGTAGCATTTTATAAAATCGGAAAATAAATAAATACAAAAATACAAAAAAAAAGCAAATAAATAAATACAAGAAAACAAGCAAAAATATAATAAGAAGGCTGCCCTGAATTGGGCCATTGTCAATAAATTCGGAGCCCAGGTATTTAATCAACCCCCAGGCCCAAAATAAACCCCTGAAACCCGCCTGGTCCATACCCATTCCCTAACCCGGCCTGCCCCGTCCCAAAACGACGTCGTTTCGGCCTATTAAATCTGGACCGTCGAGGTTACAAGATCTAACGGTCGAGAAGCCTACATCCATAACTATATAATTGTCCTAACGATACCCCCCCCCCTTCAGACCCTCCTGCCTCTCATCTCTCTCACCCCCTGTATACACCACCACTCCGCCTCCGTTCTCCGCCGTCAGCCGCCGGCCGGAAATCGTCTCCGCCGGCGATTGTCCAATCCACCTCAAATTTACACCGCTTACTCCCCGTAAC
>NW_017702606.1:0-1630 GCF_001879085.1 Nicotiana attenuata | reverse complement strand
CGACAAAGACAAATGGTGGGATAATAAAATCAAGCGTATATTGAATTGGAGTGGGTACGAACCTGGCAAAGGACTCGGCAAGAACCTTCCAAGGGATCTCTAAACCTATAAAACTCAAGAAACATGGCACTACCTTCGGTCTGGGATACGAATACACCTGGGAAGAGTTCAACAATTGGTTGCCACCATGGCGCGGCCCTTACTACCCATTAGAGCAGCCGATACCGCACCTGGAGAAGACTTTCAAACAGGCTGACATCATCTATAGGACAGACGAAGAAGAAGCACTCGCAGTAGTGAAAAACTTATTTTTAGAGGATAGTGATATGGATTGTTGTGTTATTCTCGAGGAGGAGGGGGAGGAAGGTCCTTCCATACAAGCTGTGAGTAGAGGGGCATACCTCAATAATTGGACCATCAGGATTACCAGAGTCTGACGAGCCTCGGGGTAGCAAGGCTAAAACAAGCACTATTCACTGTTTTATTTACTGAATGATTTTTCTTTTTTGCATTTTTCAATTTTCGCAATAAGATCTTCAATGTTCAAAACAATTATTCAATTTATCAAAGCATGTTTGATTTTTCCAATGAATTAATATTTATTTCCATCATTTTCTCCTTATTTACTTACACAACATTACTATTACTTATCTTGATGAAACAATGACTGTGACATGCAATGAGACGACGCAACAAACGGACCTTGATTCAGAAGAGGATGATATACTAGAGGAGATTGTCAAAGAAGTTGAGAACTTTGAGAACAGACCTAAGTCCAACCTGGGCGAGACAGAGATTGTTAACTTGGGAGACGCAGAAAACGTCAAGGAAACACGAATCAGCGTTCACTTATCGCCATCAAAGAAGAAAGCATACGCAGAGTTTCTAAAGGAATATGAGGACATATTTGCCTGGTCGTATGATGACATGACTGGTCTAAGTACGTCTATTGTGGCCCATAAACTGCCAACCGATCCGACATGTCCACCGGTAAAGCAAAAGCTCAGAAAGTTCAAGCCTGATATGAGTTTGAAAATCAAGGAAGAAGTCACTAAGCAAGTCAAAGCTAAGGTTCTCATGGTAGTGGAATACCCGACATGGCTAGCCAACATTGTTCCAGTACCAAAGAAGGACGGGAAGGTCATAGTCTGTGTCGACTACGGGATCTCAATTGGGCCAGTCCGAAAGACGACTTCCCTTTGTCGAATATACACATCCTGATTGACAATTGCGCCAAACATGAGTTGTAATCATTTGTAGATTGTTTCGCTGGTTATCATCAGATCTAGATGGATGAAGAAGATGCTGAGAAAATGGCTTTCATCACGCCATGGGGAATGTATTGTTACAAGATGATGCCATTCGGCCTGAAGAATGCAGGGGCCACCTACATGAGGGCCATGACAACCATTTTCCATGATATGATACATAAGGAGATAGAGGTATATGTGGATGATGTTATCATCAAATCCAAGAAGGCCACTGACCACATAGAGGATCTGAGGAAGTTTTTCAACAGACTACGGAGGTACAACCTGAAACTAAACCCCGCAAAGTGTGCATATGGGGTTCCCGCTGGAAAGATGCTTGGGTTCATTGTGAGCCGCCGAGGAATAGAACTGGATCCATC
>NW_017702605.1:0-1630 GCF_001879085.1 Nicotiana attenuata | reverse complement strand
ACGTCCAAGTTCGAAATGTTTGATGGCACAGGAGATCCCAGGGTCCATTTGAGGACATACTGCGATAAGCTGGTCGGAGTCGGAAGAGATGAAAAGATTTGCATGAAGCTCTTTATGAGAAGTTTGAAAGGTGATGCTCTATCTTGGTACATTAGCCAAGACCCCAAGAAGTGTATAAGCTGGGTAGGAATGGCGTCCGATTTCATGGATAGGTTCAGATTCAATACGGAGAATGCGCCAGATGTATTCTACATCCAAAATTTGAAGAAGAAACCTACGGAGACATTCCGCGAGTATGCTACTTGTTGTTGATCAGAGGCTGCTAAGGTCAGGCCATCCTTAGAAGAAGAACAAATGAACAGGTTTTTCGTCCGAGCTCAGCACCCACAATATTATGAGAGGTTGATGCTGATTGAAGGACAGAAATTTTCTGACATCATCAAACTAGGGGAAAGGATTAAGGAAGGCATTAAAAGTGGTATGGTCACTAATTTTGAGGCATTGCAGGCTACCAACAAGGCTCTATAGTCTGGTGGCGCGTCCAAGAAAAAGGATGTGAGTGCCGTAATGGTTGCACAGAGAACAAAATCCCCAATAAAATACCAAACCTACCCAGTATCTCCTCTCACATATCAACCTACCCCTAATTACCAAACACCCCCGCCAAGCTCCACCACCTACTTACCAATCATCTCCACCTCCCACATATCAACCTATCTCACCAAGATATTCCCAACCCGCACCTGTCTACAAAGCCTATAATGCTCAGCCGTCTCACTATCAATCACCTCCCACCCGCCAAAACTTCCCTAGACCACGTCCTAACTTCGACCGTAGACCCCCCAAGCAATACACCGCCATCGCCGAACCAATCTATCAGCTATATGAAAGACTCAAAGCAGCCGGTTACGTCACCCCAATCCATGCCATAACTCCGAAAATCCATCCCAATGGGTCAATCAAAACAAAACCTGTGCATACCATTCCGGCATGAAAGGGCATACCATTGATGAGTGCCGATCTCTGAAGGATAAAATTCAAGCTTTAATTGACAACAAGATCATTGTGGCAAAGGAGCCTGCTCCTAATGTTTGCAACAATCCCTTGCCTGATCATAAGGGTGAAGGTGTGCATGTGATCGAGGTAGAAGATGATTGGGACCCCAAAGGGTCAATTGGATTGATTGCCGAAGGTAACGAGCCCAAGAAACCAACAGTCACACTGAATCCAATCGTAGTCCAGATCCAGTCCTCTGGGGATGCTGAAGAAATCATGTCCGTGCCTCTCGAGTTTGAAACACTGTCATCCACAAAGACCGCAGAACCAATTGAAGTGGAGTTTGGGTCCCCAAAGGCGCCTGAGCCCTTTGAAGTTGCTGTATTACCTTCCAAGGCAAGGGTGCCTATCCCAGTAGCTATGACAGCCATAGCACCGTTCCACATAAAAGCCATACCGTGGGACTACACAGCCGAGGCGAGAAGGAAGGGGAAAATTAGGTCTGGAGAAGCAATTGCAGCACAGGGTATGACCAGAACAGGCAGGATTTATACTCCGGAGCGTTTAGCTGAATCAAGTAAGCAGGCCTCTGGACGGCCTATTGAAACTGGGCCCGATGATCTCTGGAGGAAGA
>NW_017702604.1:0-1631 GCF_001879085.1 Nicotiana attenuata | reverse complement strand
AAGGTTTTTGCTTCAACCCACTTAGTGAAATAATCAATAGCTACCAGAATGAACCTGTGCCCATTTGATGCCGCTGGCTCGATCGGCCCAATGACATCCATTCCCCAAGCAACGAACGGCCATGGTGTTGACATTGTATGCAATTCAGATGGTGGAGAATGAATCAAATCTCCATGTACCTGACATTGATGACACTTGCGTACGAAACTGATGCAATCCCGTTCCATAGTAAGCCAATAATAACCTGCTCGGAGAATCTTCTTTGCCAATACATATCCACTCATATGAGGTCCGCAAACTCCCGCATGTACCTCAGCCATGATAACTGTAGCCTGTTTAGCATCCATGCATCTCAACAATCCAAGATCTGGAGTTCTCTTGTACAACACTCCACCACTGAAGAAAAATCCGCTTGCCAAGCGTCAAATTGCTCTCTTTTGATCCCCTGTAGCTTGTGCTAGGTACACTCCCATCCGGAGGTACTCTTTGATATCATGGAACCACGGTTCACCATCAAGCTCTTCTTCCACCATATTACAATAAGCATGCTGATCTCAGACCTGAATCTGTAACGGGTCCACATAAGCCTTGTCCGGATGATGTAGCATTGACGCCAAAGTGGCCAAAGCGTCGGCAACCTCATTGTGAATCCTTGGAATATGCCTGAAGTCTATTGATTGGAACCGTTGACAAAGTTCATGCAAACACTGCCGATACGGTATGAGCTTCAAATCTCGTGTCTCCCATTCACCCTGAATCTGGTGTACCAGAGGATCCGAGTCACCCTTGACCAAGATTTCCTGGACACCCATGTCTATAGCCAATCTCAGACCCAAGATACACGCCTCGTATTCAGCCATGTTATTGGTGCAATAGAAACGAAGTTGAGCAGTGACAGGGTAGTGTTGCCCCGTCTCAGAAATCAGTACGGCTCCTATCCCGACACCCTTGGCGTTGGCAGCTCCATCAAAGAACAATTTCCATCCTGGCTTCTCGACTTGTTCTAATTCTTCAACATGCATTATCTCCTCGTCAGGGAAGTATGTTTTCAAAGGTTCATATTCATCATCAACTGGATTCTCGGCCAAATGATCAGCCCGCGCTTGTGCTTTCATTGCAGTCCGGGTCACGTAGACAATATCGAACTCCGTAAGCAAGATTTGCCATTTCGCCAGCCTCCCTGTGGGCATGGGCTTCTGAGAAATGTACTTCAACGGGTCCAGCCGAGAGATGAGATAGGTGGTATAGGCTGACAAGTAATGTTTCAACTTCTGCGCTACCCGGGTTAAGGCACAACACGTCCTCTCAAGTTGAGTGTACTTCACCTCATATGATGTGAACTTCTTGCTGAGGTAGTAAATTGCCTGCTCTTTCCTTCCTGTGATGTCATGCTGCCCCAGTACACAACCAAAAGAATTATCCAACACGGTCAGATAAAGGATCAAGGGTCTTCCCGGCTACGGCGGGACCAACACAGGTGGACTAGCCAAATACTCCTTAATCTTGTCAAATGCTGCTTGACATTCATCCGTCCATCTGACCGCAGCATCTTTCTTTAGCAGTTTGAAGATGGGCTCGCAAGTCGTTGTAAGCTGGGCAATGAACCTGCTGATGTAATTCAACCTGCCGAG
>NW_017702603.1:0-1632 GCF_001879085.1 Nicotiana attenuata | reverse complement strand
ACAACGAATACATTACAATAGGCTAAAGAAACATAACCCAATCGAAAAGACTCAAAAAACACCAAAATTCACTAAGTTGGCAAAACCCGAGCCCCGGTCCCACTTCTCGAAAGTCAGAAATTTTTACACCAAAATGTTCCTTATCTCGCCACGAGTCTATATATGTAAAAATCACAAGAATCGGAGCTCATTTGCTCCCTCAAATCCCAAAATCTCATTCAAAAACCCAAGCCCTAGTTCTTCCCTTTTTAACCCAATTTCCATGAATTTAAGTGTTGAAATCACAATAAAAATGACGTTTCTAGGCCATAGGACTTACCTCCAATCGATTCCCAGTCAAAACCCTCTTAATTGCTCGCCAAATACTCCCAAGGTCGCTTAACAATGGTGGAAAATAACCCCAACTCGCGGATGAAATGTTTTTTAAACATTCTGCCCCAGCTACAGTGTTTTCGCAATTCCCAACAAATCCTTCGCAATTCCCAAGCTACAGTGTTTTCGCAATTCCCAGCAAATCCTTCGCAATTCCCAAGCTACAGTGTTACACCAGAACCAGCAATATCAAACTTCTCCAAAATGATCCGAAACCACACCGAAACTCACCCGAGACCCCCGGGACCTCAACCGAAAGCACGGACATATCCCATAACATCATTCAAACTTGTTCCAATCATCAAAACACATCAAACAACGCTAAAACCATCAAATCACATCGGATTCAAGCCTAAGTCTTCAAAAACTTCCGAAATGCACTTTCGATAAAAACCCAACCAAACGACGTCCGAATGACCTGAAATTTTGCACACACATCACAAATCACATATCGAAGCTACAGCAACTCTCGGAATTCCATTCCGACCCTCGGATCAAAATCTCACCTATCAACCGGAATTCGCCAAAATACTAACTTCGCCAATTCAAGCCTAATTCTACACCGGACCTCCAAAATCAATTCCAGTCGCACTCCTAAGTCACAAATCATCCCCCGAAGCTAACCGAATCACCGAAAATCACATCCGAGCCCTCTAACTCAATAGTCAACATTCGGTTGACTTTTCCAATTTAAGCTTTCCTTAAAGAGACTAAGTGTCTCATTTCTTATCAAAACCAATCCAAATCAACTCTAACACACTACATACCGATAACGAAACATGAAGAAGCATGAAATGGGGGAAACAGAGCAATAACACATGAGACGACGGGTCGGGTCGTCACATTTCTGTGACTAATCTGCAGGTTTTCTTTCTTAGTCAGAAGCTTCTAAAATCTTTGAGGCTACCTTCTTTCATGTTCTTACTTTACATCCAATTTAATTTTCGTTTAGTAATAAAAGATTATGCCTTCTGAGATTTTGGGTTAAAAGAGAATTTCTCACGTTTGAGAAAAAAAAATCCAAACACCATTGTAATTCCTTCTACATTACAATCAAATATTTCATGCTTAAGATGAGCTAATATTAAGAATTTTGATCAGTCTATCCATACTATATTAAAAGCACGAAACCTCTTAGCGAAATATTGTTCGCCTTTTTTACTCTTTAAAAACTAATTTCATATTGGATAAAATTGTAATTTTAGTTGTTTTCCTATATTTAGGACTTCTAAATCAAATAAAATTTTAGTTATTAAATTT
>NW_017702602.1:0-1632 GCF_001879085.1 Nicotiana attenuata | reverse complement strand
TCATTTTCTCCTAACCCGCCGCCCTTGAATCCCCTTCCTCTCCCATTCTCTCTGCAAACCCTAGTCGCTGCCACCCAAGCTAACCCTAATCCCTGCAATTCTCGCCGGTTTCCATGGCTTCTCAGGCCATGAAACCCTCATACTCACCTCCTATCGCTCCTGTGTGCTTGGTATTCGAAGGTTTGAGGCTAGACCTCAAAGGTCTCCACCCAGACCTCCGCCGACTTAAGGTTTTCGGCCATCTCTGGCCTGGCTCCGGCACATCTTGGCCTCCTGAGCCTGTTTCCAGTCTTATCCGACATAGATCGGACATTTTCGAAGCCTTTCTCGTTCTAGGGTTCATCTGAAACCCTACCTGTCGAGGATTTTCTTCGATTCTCTTCAGATCTGTGTGTATTCATGCTTTACTTTGAGTTTTTAAGAGGTTTCCCCAAGTTTTCATTAAAATTTATACTTTCAAAGTCAGTTCTTTCTTAGTGTTTCTGAAAAATGTTTAAATATTTTTCCGACTTTTCTTCTCCCTTTCTTGTGTATGTTTGTCTCTGCTATGTTCTTATGTTTCCTTTTTTTTACTATGTTTTCCATATTTTGTTCTTCCTTCTACCGTGTTTCTATACTATGTTTCTATGCTATGTTTTCACATGCTATGTTCTGCTACTTGCCTTCCACTATGACTTGATTATGCTTCACCTACTGTATTTTCCTACCATGTTCTTTAAGTGTTCTTACTATGCCTGCTTAAGCATATTTTTCTCTACTGTTTCTTCTACTCTCATTGTGTTTCGAATTAATTCCCTTACTCTGTTTGCATTGAACTTTCTACTATATCTGCTTGTTTTCTCTTCTTTGCATTTGACTCAAGTCGAAAACCCTAGGATTTGGGTTTTTGGCGAGTTTGGTTTTGTGTGTTTGGACTAGGGTTCTATTTGAGCCCTGGACTATCTCAAACTCACTTTGGAATCCATGTACTGAGTTTGAATCCTTTTGTGTATGAATTCTTCTGCACTAAGACTCTTCTGATTAGCATGACATTCCCTTTTATATGTGTGTTAAAAATTTTCTTCGGAAGGTTTTCCAACTTGTGTTCAAATCAGAATCCTTTTTGGGGGTTAATTGATTACTACTGATTCTTCTTAAGTAAAGCCTCTCTTTACCTTTTTCTGACTTGGTTCATTCATACAAAATTTTTGACTCTTGATTGCTTGGCTGTCAATTGATTTCCTTTCCTTAATTTGCATGACCGTGTACTGTCAAAACCCTTTTCTTAAATAACTATTATGTATTTAACCTTCTTGCATTACTTTGAAAAGTGTTTAATTAACCCCTTTTCTTATTTACCTTGCCGTTTGAAATCAGAATCCCTTAATTAAAGGGAAACCTTGTGTGATTGATTTTCAAACTATTTTCTTACCTATTTCTGCTTCTTTTCTGCACTATAAATACATGACACAATTCTAAATAACACACACACAATTAAGCATAATGAAATCACAACTCTATCTAAACCTATACTCTTTTCTTGACTGCACTTTGGCTCTCATAAGTCTACTGTTTCTCCTTACTTGCTTCTTTGAACTGGTATGCTCTAAGATTAATTTCAGCATCTCTCTAATGTGTTTATTTACAGTCCCT
>NW_017702601.1:0-1632 GCF_001879085.1 Nicotiana attenuata | reverse complement strand
GTCTGTCTGTACTGAACCTGCAACGCAATGAAATAGCAGACGCCCCAAAAAAGGGATAGTCAGTACGAAATAATGTACTGAGTATGTAAGACAATATACTGAAAGCTGAAAATGAACTGATAATATAATAACTGAAAGCAACAAGGAGTCAAAGATAATCTGATGATATGCTTACCTGCTGATACTAACTCAACTCTCTCAATATAGTAAGTAAAATAGTTTTCTGGCCTTATAAGGCTCGATATATATATATATATATATAACTGCTCTGCCGTAGTAGGCTCGCTCATAGGCGCTCAGCCATACTAGGCTCTGTATCTCGGCCATGCTGGGCTCGCTCATAGGCGCTCGGCCATAGTAGGCTCGGTATATAACTTACCATCTGATCAGAGATTGCCCAATAGGGTCCTGCCCACAAATTACAGCTCGATGGTGGTGAAAATAATGTAATACTGTATATATATAGGCCTTCTGCTCTCTTGACCGGAAGAAGACAATACTCAATTGAGTATAAAGTCCCGACAATAGAGAATACTGTAACTTATGAGACTAGAATAACATATATAAATTCGGGAGTATGCATTTCTCTTTATGCCTCGTTATCAAACACATGTAATTACGAGATCATGCCAAAATGAAGGAAGGGATTAGCCTTAACATACATGAGCTGATTCTCTTGACAATCCCTCTAACATACGTCAATTGCAACAACACGTGACGGCGGATCGAAGTAAGGAAAAATACATATGATATTCTTGAGAAAGATTGCACCGTACTCACTAAGAATCGCAAAATCCCGTTCCTATTACGAAGTGTAATTTCGTATGAAATTTATGCTGAATCAAAATCCCGCCAACCTATCTTACTTTGTAAAAGAGTTATATGAAGTCCGTAACTCACTTACAAGATATATGAAAGTCCCTAATCGTTTAAGATTTATGGACCCCACTTATAAGGCTTACTTTAGCCACCTATAATCTCTCAAAATGCCACCTTACACATACATATAAGAGTCATCAAATTGACTTTAATTTGCTGCCAAGTTCATAAACTCATGTGAAGGCTGTCCCCTTAGTAATTATCCAAAAAGATCCAATTTACAAGTTAATATTCCACTTAAAAATTCATAAATACCCAATTATCCACATAATTAAGAATTATCTCTAGTTACTTAAGATACTATTCACTTTCAACGCACCTTATACATCTTACTATCATGGTCATGTGGTACCTTATATGGCATTAGTCCATAAATACGGGGTATTATAGCTTGGACCGTATTTTATTCCAAATTGCCAAATTTCGACGAAACTCATTTTCTTCAATTTGCTTACCCTTTCACCTTCACGAATTTACTCATCACTTGGTTGAAATAGCATAATGCTTATAATCTCACAATAATCACATTCCCAAACTTACGTCGATATACGATGAAACTTTAACATATGAAAATATGGGATGCAACATCTTATTTCCGAGCTTCCATCATTTTACTTATGGCATACTTTTACGTACAAAAACATGGGGTGTAACATCTTGCAAATATTTTAATACTCTCCTAGCCATCTAGGAAATTGTTCTGTGAATAAATCCAAAGTCCAGGGTATTCCCACCTGTAGCCTCTTTCTCACA
>NW_017702600.1:0-1632 GCF_001879085.1 Nicotiana attenuata | reverse complement strand
GTAAGGTCGTTCGATAACATGAAGAAAGCTTCTGTTTGATCTTTTTCAATGCTGCTACAACATCAGTCATGTTCATCCTTTCAACTGCAATATTAGCTGTGCAATTCATGGCTAACTCCATGATTGCAGATACACATTGCAGCTTTTGACTTAAGTTTTCTTCATCTAGTGTTAGTAAGTCGGCATCTATGATATTATTCAGCTCATCAGGAAGCGAATTATGTACGTAGCTTCTCAAATTCAAATCTCCCACGAACATTTCATCATTAGGTTTCTTCTTTATAAAGGTTTCCAGGAACATGATACCATAACTATAAACATCAGACCTCTTGGATACAAGGCCTTCCGAACCATACTCTAAACAAGAAAAAATAAAACAATATGTCAGCAAATAAACTTATTATGCATTAATCAATTACATTGTACAAAGCTAAATAAAGAATTTGAAGGGGAGCCTTGGAACAATAGTAACATTGTTTCCGTGTGACCTATAAGTCATGGGTTCGAGCAGTGGAATCAGCCATTATTGATGCTTGCATCAGGGTAGGCTGTCTACATTACACCCCCTTTGGGGTGCGGCCCTTCCCCTGACCCTGCGTGAACGTAGATGCTTCATGCATTGGGCTGACCGTTAAAGTTATGTAAAGAATTTACCTGGAGCAATGTAACCAATTGTGGCAAAGGTTGTAGTGTGAGCAATAGATTCTTCCTTAGTCAAAAGTTTGGCGATGCCAAAGTCAGTTAGGTGTCCCACCATGTCATTGTCAAGTAACACGTTGCTAGGCTTCAGATCACAATGAACAACCGGTACTGAGTAACCATGATGGAGATATTCCAGAGCAGAAGCAACATCAACCATGATATTCAATCTTTGCATTATATTCAAACAATAATCTCGCGAATATAGCAACTTGTCTAAGCTCTCATTTGGCATGTACTCAAGTATCAATGCTTTAAAATCCAAGTTACAACAACTGCTTATGATCTTGGTGAGATTTCTGTGGCGAAGATTCCGCAAGATTTCACATTCTATATCAAAAGTTTGAAATGTACCTTCCATCTGTACATTAAAAACTTTAATAGCAACTATCATCCCATCTGCCATTGTCCCTTTGTAAACAGAACCAAAACTTCCACTACCTATCAAGTTATTTCCATCAAATCCCTGAGTTGCTCTTTGAAGTTCATGGTAAGAAATTCTTTGTGCTGCTATCTCAGGTGACCACTCATCTTCAATATTGACTGTTTTACCCCGACGTCTCATCAACATGAAAACTATTGATGAAACAACCCCTACTACAAAGATAACCAAACAGGCAACTAAAATCCATATCAATCTTCTTTTCTTTGAATTAGAACGACATGGGAGGACATGCTTTTGAGGGTTACCGCATAATCCTTTATTCGACATGAAAGATTGGAAGGGAAGATGAACAAAAGGCCCTCCACTCGGAATTTCCCCGTGTAACCTATTGAATGAGACATTAAAGGAGTCTAGTTGCTTAAGTTCCTCTAATGACTTTGGAATCACACCAGACATATTGTTATATGAAAGATCCAATGCTTCCAAATTTACGAGTTTTCCAAATGTCTCAGGAATTGATCCTTCAATTCTGTTATGAGCCAAAGATA
>NW_017702599.1:0-1632 GCF_001879085.1 Nicotiana attenuata | reverse complement strand
ACTTCAAACTTAAGGACTTCCTGTCCTTAAACTTTTGAACTTAAAACTATAAGTTAAGGACTTCCTGTCTTTAACTTTGAACTTGGAATTCAAAGTTAAGGACTGTTGTCCTTAACATTTGAACCTGTAATTGTAACTTAAGGACTGCCTGTCCTTAACTTTTGAACTTGGAATTCAAACTTAAGGACTGCCTGTCCTTAACTTTTGAACCTTCAAGTCAAACTTAAGGACTCATCTCCTTAACTTTTCAACCTGTAATTCAAACTTAAGGACTGCCTGTCCTTAACTTTTGAACATGTCCTTAACTTTCTAACTTAGTTTCTTTCTTAGGATTTAAAGAAAACTCTAGGATCAAAGCTTGATAGTTTGTTGAAGATTTATGGGAAAGCTGATGAAAGGAACATAGAGAGATAATCTAGTGTTCCAATTAGAAAAGATGAAGTTGAAGAAGATACAGAGCCTACTGTTACAATCAACAAAGTTGCAGGCGGTGATGAACGTGATGATATGGATGTGCATGCAGAAGTTCAGTATGAAAATGATTTTAGAGATGCACATCTAGATGATGAAACTGAGAACGTTACTGATATTGGGAAAGGTTAGATATAGATTTTGAATTTTTTTCGTTGAAATTTATATTCAATAGAGTAATATATATAAACTTTTTTGTGATTACAAATATTTGTAGAATCTATTGATGGAGTGGAAGTTGAAGATGTAGGAGAATGTCAAGACCAGGAAAATCCAAAAGAGAAAGGAGAAACAGAAAAAATTTGTAAATGTGGATTGCAATCTCAGGAGGATTTAGCAAGTCCATTGGGAACAAGTGTCAGCGAGATTGTATGCAAATGCTTAGAAGGAACATATGATCTGTCTACACCTCTGTCATACAAAGAAAAATTTGGAGTTCAAACTTGTGCCAATCAAGGTTACATAAAATTTTTATTATATATTGTATGTTAGTTTTAGTGAATTATTAGAATGGGTATTAATTGCAAATGTTACAAAATCTTTTGAAGCTGCAAGGGAAGAAGCTGGAGTGGAGTATCAAGAAAAGTGGAGTACAATCTCAAGACGTAGAAAATACTGAAGGAACAAGCAGAAGTGAGATTGGTTCCAAATGCATAGATGCAACATGTGATCTCTCTAGACCTCCCTCTCTTAACGACAATATTGGAACCCAAGAAAATGCTAGTGAAGATAATGATATAATTGGGATGATCTTGACTATTGCAAATGGTTAGACAGTGTTTTATTTTATTTTATATATGTTTGTTTTAATCAAAGATTATTAACAAGTACTAATTGTGTTAGCTCTTGTAAATATTTTTGCAGAATCTTGTGAACAAGCAACTGAAGAACATGGTGAACAATTGCAAGATAAAGAAAATGTGCAATTGGAAGAAAAAGAAAATATTGCAAGTAATATCTTAGCTGAATTGTCTCTTGAAAAAACACAAGAAGGTAGTGTGCAGAAGACAGGTACTGATTGTGTCCTAAATATTATATTCATAATTGAAATTTTGTCTCTTCATTTGACGAGTTGCAGCAAACTAATATATATATATATATATATATATATATATATATATATATAGAGAGAGAGAGAGAGAGAGAGAGAGAGAGAGAGAG
>NW_017702598.1:0-1633 GCF_001879085.1 Nicotiana attenuata | reverse complement strand
TACTGCATTGCATTGCTGAAAGTCGCCTCATACTGCATTGCTTGGCTAAAGATCGCCTCACACTGCATTGCATGGCTGAAAGATCGCCTCACACTACATTGCATGGCTGAAAGATTGCCCCATACTACATTTGCATGGCAGAAAGATCGCCCCATACTACACTTTGCATGGACTGAAAGATCCGCCACACTACTACATTTGCATGGCTGAAAGATCGCCACATTTGCACGGCTGAAAGATCGCCTCATGCTACTGCATCCTTCATGGGCTGAAATATCGCCAACTTATCCAAAGGCGTCATCGTTCGGAGGCACCATCCTCATAGGCCTAAGGATCCTTATCAATCTCTTGCATATCATTATTCAAAGGCATCATGGTTCGGAGGCACCATTTTCATAGCCCGTGAGCATCATTTCATAGCCTGGAAATCCTTTATTACATGCCTCCTGGCCCAGGACGTCATAGCCTAAGGACGTCATCCTAACCGTCTGAAGGCAGCATTCATGGTCCGATGGGAACTTGCATCATGTCTAATTTTATGCACAATATACGCTTGTATTGTTTTTATTTGCAGGTAAAACTGGCATGCAACGGCCATCCCGGCAGGAGCCCGCTCTGGTGCCCGCATCCACATCAAGCCTAACCATTCCAGTTAGCCACTCACTCGACCAGCCCGAAATGTTGCGTCCGTCTTTGGAGAATACCCGTCAGCATACTCCGCCGACAGGATCCTGAACTACATACGGCCTGATTCCTGTAAGGCCAGGGATATGTGGGCAGCTCAGAAGCTAGTGCGGCCTGAACCTCTCCCAAACCATTTCGCTAATTGGCCATCATATCTTTACCCGAAAATTCTTTCATCATTCCCGGGTAAAGAGGGGCAGCTGTTGACACCCAATTTTTCCCTAAATATATATTTTTAATATGCAAAATACTTTCAAGACAGCATACATATGCACATATAAGTGTATCCAAGTGTTTTATATTTTTTCACAAATTTCAAAGATTTAAATCGATTTATTTTTCCCTTTTGTTATTTATAAAACCTCAATAATTACTTCCAAAACTATCATTTTGGTAATTTATCTATTGTATTCTCATATTTATGTTAAAATATAGCCAAGGAAATTTTTGCGCATTTTTACAAATTTATTTAGTATTTTAAAGCTAAATTGCATATAATTGCAATATTAGCCTTTTTAAGATTTAATTGCATTTATGTTCACAAAACTAGGTCTGGTATTTATAAATAATTAAATATGTACTATAAATCATTTTAGTACCTTTAATTTATTTACAGAAATTATTTTTATTATTTTTTATAAATCAAATAGGAAAAACTGGCTATTTAAATGCTAGCCCAACTTTATTTCAATTATAGCCTAATTTTGAACCCCAATTTGAACCCCAATGTGTTTGGTATATGTGGTTGGTTTGGGGCATGATAGCATTGAACATTGTTGTCCATGACCCAAACATGATCCCCCTAGGATCATAACCCCCATGTTTTCTCTAGTTGTTGAATGTTCTGGTTGACTTATAGGCATGCCAGCATCTTCTATTGTTGTACATTCCTAAAACTGACCTTTGCCTAAGCACATAGGCTCTTTGAATCCTTAACCCCTTCCCCCCC
>NW_017702597.1:0-1633 GCF_001879085.1 Nicotiana attenuata | reverse complement strand
TTTGTTTTTCTCATTTTTTTCGAACCAGTGTTTGAATGCTTGAACCTGTTTCTGTTTATTTTCCCTAATCAATAATAGTTTGTTCATCTCCCTTTTTCTTTGTTTAATTTTGTCTTCCTCATAATTTTTTATCTCTAGTTTAATTTTCGTCTAGGATAATTCTGCCTACATAGTTTCTAATGTTAGTCGATTCTGTGGTTCCTGTTTGATTTCATGAATAATTTTTGATTTGAATTACACTTTAGTTTCCATTTTTCTACTGATTGGTCAATGATTAGTTCTTAGAATTTCACTGGATTTCTGCTTTATTCTTCATGTCGTTTGGAATTTTGCTCAATCTGAGTTGATAAGTGGAGGTTGATGTTACCATTTTAAATTGTAACCTTAGTTTAAATTTAGCTTTAGGGTTTGAATGTTAATTAGGAGTTAATTTCAGTGTTTAATTAGTCAATTATTAGGTTTTCTTATTGGTATTAGTTTGGCTATAGCTGATAGTTCAACTAGTGTTCGTAATTTTAGGTTGAATTCAAGGGTAGCTTAGACATTTAGGATTGGATAGCACATGGTAGTTGAAACTAGACTCTTCTAGAACCTTCCAAAGTAGGACTTTAGTGTAATTTCAGCAATTGTAGTGTATTAACTTGTGACACAAGTTAAAAAATAAGAGAGCTAATCTGAAAATAAAGAGGGACTAAGAGTGTAAACAGAAAATTGGAGGGCTGCCCTCATTTGGCCTATAAAAGGCACTCTTTAGTGCCTTAAGTCACAAGTTTTCAGCTCCAAAATTCCTCCAAAAGGTGCTCTCTAAGTTTCAGATCTGATTTTGAAATTCAACATTCAAAAATCCCAAAAAACAATAGAAAACCTCTAGAAAAACCAAAAAAATACTGTTCCATCAGATAATTCAGGTTAACTTTGGCTTTTAGATTGATTTTTATTCTTCTAGTTCAATACTTGGATTCTAAAGCTTCAAGTGTTCCCTGGTCTGATTTCAAGCAATCTTCGGTCGCTTTAAACTGGTTTTGGATGGGTTGTGCATCTGCTGAAGTAGTCTAATGCATTTCGAGCTTATTTGAGTGCATTTCAAGTAGTCCTTGGGTTGATTTGTTAATTTCTGCTTGGTTTGAAACATTTCTGGAATCACTGAGTCATTTCTGGGCTAAAATCGGTTGTGTTTGTTGCCGTTTGAAACTCCAATCGCTGTTGCCTGCTCTGCTGTTGCTAACTTCTCCTTCTTCTTGTTACATTCTGATTTCCAGATACACATTTGAAACTAATTTGATGTAGCTTTGAAGTGAAAAGATGAAATGAAATGCTTAGCTCTTTGCCTCCTGAAATGTGCTTGTCCGGGCTGCCCTAGTTGAATAAATAGTAGTTGATCTGTATATATTTACGTTTAAGTTTTGATTTGTGTTTACATGGTTCCTGGGTTGTATAACTTGGACTGCTTGAGACTGTTTGTGATTTTTAAACTTGATATTCTTCATCTAGTAGTAGCTTGGTATAGAATAGTGTTAGTATAGTAGAAAATATCCTTGGTAATACAGCTGATTCAGATTTAGTTATCATATCCCTTAGAAGTTGAAATAGAATTCAAAATAGATGCACGTTTGTATTAGTACAAGAGCAGTAG
>NW_017702595.1:0-1633 GCF_001879085.1 Nicotiana attenuata | reverse complement strand
TCTGTCGAGAAAACCCTGGGCATCCTCGCCCTCAGCTCCACTAAATGTCGGAGGCTGGAGTCTACCAAACCTCTAGAGGCGACGCTGCTCGTCCTCGGGCATAACTGGAACCCTGAACTCCTGTACCGGTACCACTGGCTGAGCTGGAGGTGCCTCTGGAGTCTGTAATCCCTGTGCTACCTGCTCAGGTGTGCGAGCAGCGGGGGTCTGATTGCCTCCCCCGGCCTGTGAAGTAGCTGCTGGTATTGTGGTGGCTGAAACCACCTGAGCTAGGCCCGTACACACTGTCAAGATCTGAGCTAATGTCTCCTGAAGGCCCGGAATCACTATGGGCACAGCCGGTGCCTGAGCTGGTACTGCTGGAGCCTGATCCGGAACTGGGGCAGCTGGTGGATCAATAGGTGCTGCCCTCGCTGCTCCGACTCGGCCACGACCACGACCGCGTCCACGGCCTCTGGTGGCCTTAGTAGGTGGCACTGGTGGTCGTCCGTCACGTCCGGTAGCTCGTGTCCTCACCATCTGTGAGAGAATAGAATAAGGAGAAGTTTAGTATTCGGATCAACAAGTTTGCACGACAAGAATTTCAAGAATGTGGAATTTTCCTAAAGGTTCTGCAACCTCTCGAGGATAAGTACAGACGTGTCCGTACCAATCCGCGAGACTCTACTAAACCGGCTCATGACTCGCGAGACCTAGTAACCTAGGCTCTGATACCAACTTGTCACGACCCCAACCCGGTCGTGATGGCGCCCAACACAGTGCTAGGCAAGCCCGACCAATTCAACACTCTCAATCCCTCATTTAGAGTTCATTACCAATTAACAGAGCTTAAATACCAAATTAACATGATTATAAATCCATAACAGTAGATAAAATGTGCGGAAATCAAGAAAATATCACTACAAATCCCACCGATCTGGTGTCACGAGTCAAGAGCCTTTAATACAGTCTGAGGAACAGCCTAAACAAAGATAGTCTAAAATGCTGAAAGTAAAGGGGATAGAGGGAGAAATCGGGTCTGTGAACGCCATGCAGCTACCTCGATGACTCCGGTGAGATCTGAATAGCAGCACTAGCTCAATCTACGTCTCTAGAATACCTGTATCTGCACACATAGTACATGGAGTAAAGTGAGTACTCCGACTCAGTAAGTAATAGCAATAAATAATGACTGACGCAAAGAAATCACGTGAAAAGCACTAAGCAGTTCTATATCAAAGCAGTAAGAACAGTTAAACGGAAACTGAATGAAGAAATCAGGTAAAAATCCTTTAAGCCAGTACTCAACTCATTTACTCCTCCCGATAACCGAAATCATAATTATACCGCTGCGGCGTGCAGCCCGATCCATATAGTATACTGCTGCGGCGTGCAGCCCGATCCATATAGTATACTGCTGCGGCGTGCAGCCCGATCCATATATATATATATATATATATATATATATATATACTGCTGCGGCGTGCAGCCTGATCCAATAATAATAGTCAACTGCGCTCACTGGGGGTGTGCAGACTCCGGAGGGGCTCCTACAGCCCAAGCGCTATACTACCGCGGCGTGCAGTCCGATCCATATAAATATACTGCTGCGGCGTGCAGCCCGATCCAATAATATACTGCTGCGGCGTGCAGC
>NW_017702594.1:0-1633 GCF_001879085.1 Nicotiana attenuata | reverse complement strand
CCATATTTGCATGAGGCTAATCCTTGCCTCCCCATATTTGCATGAGGCTAATCCTTGCCTCCCCGATTTGCGTGAGGCTAATCCTTTCCTCTCCATTTGCACGAGGCTAATCCTTGCCTCTATATTTGCATGAGTCTAATCCTTGACTCCATATTTGCATGAGGCTAATCCTTGCCTCCCCATACTTGCATGAGGCTAATCCTTGCCTCCCCGACTTGCATGAGGCTAATCCTTGCCTCCCCAATTTGCATGAGGCTAATCCTTGCCTCCCCATTTGCATGAGGCTAATCCTTGCCTCCCCATTTGCACGAGTCTAATCCCTGACTCCATATTTGCACGAGGCTAATCCTCGCCTCCCCGATTTGCATGAGGCTAATCCTTGCCTCCCCATTTGCATGAGTCCAATCCTTGCCTCCCATATTTGCATGAGGCTAATCCTTGCCTCCCCATTTGCATGAGTCTAATCCTTGACTCCATGCTTGCATGAGGCTAATCCTTGACTCCCCATATTTGCATGAGGCTAATCCTTGCCTCCCCGATTTGCATGAGGCTAATCCTTGCCTCCCCATTTGCATGAGTCTAATCTTGACTCCATGAGGCTAATCTCTGCCTCCATACTTGCATGAGTCTAATCCCTGACTCCCTATTTGCATGAGTCTAATCCTTGACTCCATGAGGCTAATCCTTGCCTCCTATTTGCATGAGGCTAACCCCTGCCTCCATACTTGCATGAGGCTAATCCTTGTCTCCCCGACTGCATGGAACCAAACATTGTCCCTCCTTGCACAAATATTGCTCTATTTTTAGTACTATTTATTTGCTTTTCGATCGGGCTAAGCTGAAATATTGCCAACCTATCCAAAGGCGTCATAGTCTAAAGGTATCATCCTCATAGCCGGAAGACACCATGCCATGGCTTGAGGATCCATCAAATTGCATACCATTATTCAAAGGCATCATGGTTCGGAGGGCACCATTTTCATAGCCCGAGAATATCATTTCATTGCGAATCCCTCACTAAGTAATTCATGGCCCAGGACGTCATGGTCTGAGGACGTCATCTTTAAACCGTCCGAAGACAACTTTCATGGTCCAAAAGGAATTTGCATCATGTTTAAATTTCCACACAAATACATGTTCGTAGCATCTTTTATCTGCAGGTAACCAGTGAGCAACCGCTATCCTAGCAGGAGCAATCTCGCTCCGGTTCCTCCAACTATCTCGAGCCTTAATCGCTCACCATGGCCGCTTTCGCATCTCGTGTCCGTTCTTGCAAAAATTTCATCGGTATATTCCACCGACGAATCCAGAACTACACATGACCTTATTCCTGTAAAACCAGGGATATGTAGGCAGCTTGGAGACCGGAGTCCGGCCCTTGTATTTCAAAGCATCCCGTCCGGTCAAAATTGGCCCTCATTTCTTTACCCGAAAACTCTTTCATCCTTCCCGGGTAAAGAGGGACAACTGTTGATACCCAATTTTTCCCTATATTTTTTATATATGCATAAATACTTTCAAAATAGCATATATATGCATATATAAGCATGCAAAAGGTTTTTATTATTTTTCTATAATTTTAAAGATTTTAAAATTGATTTATTTCCTTTCCTTTACTTCATAAAATCCCAAT
>NW_017702593.1:0-1633 GCF_001879085.1 Nicotiana attenuata | reverse complement strand
GCGGCGAGACCGAACGATGTCCCGCGGGCACCAGGAGCTTTAATGTATTCATAGTTGTCTGTGAGTCTGCTAGAGTTTACCTTTTGAGTTTGTATTTCATGGAGTTAGGTCACTTGGGCTTGTATTTCTTTTTGTCGGAGTCTGTATTTCCCTTTTGCTAAAAGACAGTCAGTTGATTGAGTTTGTATTTTGTTTGAACTAGGATAGGGATGTGGAGTCTGTAGTTCTTTTTGCATCAGAGTCTATCTTGAATCTTTGTAATAGACGTAGTTGCTATCAATAAACTTGGAAATTCCCAAAAATATTCTGCTTTTACTTTACATTTATTCTTCGCGAACTACGCCTGGTCTGATTCACGTGGGGTCGTGATACGTAGGCAATCTCCATAGGATTCGACCATTTCTAAATAATAAAAGGAAAACTAAAAAGGGATGATACAAATAAGGAAAAAACCAAAGGAAAGAGAATCCAAAAGAGGGAGAGAAAAACAAAGCGAAAAAGGAAAGATAAGAGTGGGAACTAATTGGCAAGAGAAAGAAATAAAAGCCGGGATGACGCATGTGGTTGAACAGCGACATAATAGCAACGTTTGATTGTTTAGGTGCATCCATCCATCAATGTGCGGTTACCTATTTGTTAAATGCCCTAACCGCTAACAAGTTGTTGTTGATGAGTCCAGGCAGGTGATAAGCTGACTGGCATTCTGGCAACCCACCCTTACAACACCCGCTCCAAAGACAAGTCGAAAATGGCCAATCAAGATATAGAAGCAAGCATCGTTGACCCATCCAGAGAGGAGGAGGCAATGGATGTGAATACGATGAGAGAGGAGATGTATAAGTTAAAGCAGCAGATGGCCGAAATGTACCAGGCCTGGTCGAAGGGACATCCCCCACCAGCCTATCCTGCCAATCCCAATTACCTCCCACCAACTCAACCCCAAGATCCTCCCACAGCGAACTCATATCCTGCTCTCCCTACTCACCAGCAATATTATGGAACCACTTCTCAGACACCACCACTACCACCCTCCAAGCCAATTCCAGGTCCCCCACCACCAATCGCCCCAGTATTCGTGGCTCCTCCACCCACCGCATTACACAGATCCTCAAGTGAACCTCTGTTCCAAACCCAGGAAAACCATTACTACCCACCCGAACCCACCTTCAAACCCCCAGAACCATGCTCTTACACTCCCCATTTTAATCTCTCAGCCGAAGAAGAGAAACCTCTCAAAAACCCGGAACAAGAGGAGATGATACGAAAAGTCAAAAGTTTAGAGCAGTCCTTCAGAAATATGCAAGGACTCGGGGGTCAAGTGAGCGTGGCTTACAAGGACTTGTGCTTATTTCCTGACGTCCAATTGCCAATGGGATTCAAACTACCCAAGTTCGACTTATATGACAGCCATGGTGATCCGGTGGCCCACCTGAGGGGTTTCTGCAGCAAGATGAGGGGGGCTGGAGGAAAGGATGAGCTATTAATGGCCTACTTTAGTCAAAGCTTGAGTGGAGCGGCGTTGGAGTGGTACACAAGACAAGATCATGCTCGGTGGTACACTTGGGATGACTTAGCTCAAGCTTTTGCATGTCATTTTCAGTACAACCTCGAAATCGTCCCAGACCGTCTGTAT
>NW_017702592.1:0-1633 GCF_001879085.1 Nicotiana attenuata | reverse complement strand
ACAATGTATTCATCTCTATATTTTTTTTTCCTTTAGATTATTCTTTTTTTTTTTCAATTTCTGCTAATGGTGTATTATTTTACAAAACAAGTGCACCTTTCTTCCTTTTATTGGTTCCACTCAAAAGCCACCCCACACTTAGTTCCTTCTTACTTCTTTTAGCGCTCATCTCACAATTAAAGTGCTTTAAGAGGAAAAGGTATCAAAACAATGTCAATTAAGAATAAAAAGGGTATAGGCTTGTAATGTGGGTGCCAAAAAGTCTATAGGCTCAAAAGGGCTAACTAGGGATAGATTTTATTTGTGATAAGCAATAAAGTTCAAAAAAAATCAAAGAAAGCCTAAAATCATTTTTCAAACCGAGCATCACCTTAAATTTCGCTTCAACTCACATACCGGGCAAGTTCTAGACACAAGTACAATACATGGACTACACAAAAACCTCACCACACATGGCACATGACTCACTAAGGACGATCCATTCCGACCAAGTATTCACGGAGTCACAAGATATTAAGCATGAAGCACAAAGTGAACATAAGTCAAGAAAACGAGACATGTGCATTACAAGACATGCTATCCAACTAAGCAAGGCATCATCAATAATTTCAAATCATAGGGAAGATACTACACATGCCAAAGCCTAAATATGCTACTATCAAACAAGTCAAGGGCGCCTAGGTTCATCATTCTTCCTCCATTTATTTCCTAAATTCTAATCTACTCTAAAAATATTAAAAAAATACTATTACCCGGTTCAAACTAATCCCATGGAAAAGAACCGAGGCACAAAGAAAAACCACGGGGGATTATTACTACCTAAAGAAAATAAAAGACATATTTTTGGATTTTTGTTTAGACTTTAATCCCTCAAGAAAACTGTCTAGGAGATCCATCGTCGGGAAAAGTCCAAATCTTTCAAAAAAAATTTCATTTTTCTTTTTTTTTTTTAAAAAAACCACTACAACTAAACTAAGATAGCACAGAAAATCACCCAGACAATCTCCTCACCCCACACTTAAAATTGTGCAATGTCCTCAATGCACACTAAACATAACAAGAGGGTAAAGGAAACTCCCTGGTAGGCCAAAGGCCGAAGAATTAGCAGCTCGCGGGATACTCAGACTTCTCCCAGGTATGATCCCTTGTGTGGGTACCTCACACTTAGTTTCAACCACCTGCTCGCTTTAGCACATGCCTATTGGCTTTGATTCCATGCTCGTACTCCTACAAAACACAAAATAATACTACAAAAAAAAATTAACACAATAAAATAAACAAAAGGAAAAAAATTAGAATTGGGTTGCCTCCCAACAAGCGCTTGATTAAACGTCGCAGCACGACGCCAACACTTTCATCACTTTTCCTTCCACTTTGAGGATATAAATTGCGCCCCCAATTTTGCATCAAATTTTCTGTCACGTTCATGGGGCGGTGGTGTAAAAATAAAGAACCCAAGTAGTAGGTATCGCATCTTGCACTTCTTGGCCTTTAAGTGAGGAATGTCGTTTTATGTCCTTGGTGTGGCAAATTTCAGAATATAAACACTTTGTTCCTCATCTATTGACTCCTCCATATGCTCAAATGGATCAATTTCCATGTCACCAACCAAACATAATGTTGAAAAGTGTTT
>NW_017702591.1:0-1634 GCF_001879085.1 Nicotiana attenuata | reverse complement strand
GCATCAAACTGCTCTTGAACTCCCTTCACCAGGCTACTAACAACTCCATCCTTAACAGCAGCATTTGCCATAAATTCAATCAGCTCATTTCTGGCTAGCCTACCTTCCATCTGAAGGATCATGTCCTTCCATCCCTGAGCAGCTAAAGCATCCACTAACCTCTTCATCCCTGGTTCCACTAGATCCTTCAACAATCCACCTTTTAAAATCTTTCTTCTGCCAAAAATGGCAAGCTTGTCCTGTTCCTTCTCAGAATCATTTTCTTCTTCTTCTCCACTCCAGTCATCATCATCAGAAACTTTTGTTTGTTTAGCTTTCACTGCAGATCTTGTCCTCTTGGCTAGTGTAGGTTCATCATCCACAGGCACTGAAGAAGACTTCTTGGAGGAAGTCTTGGGCTTTTTAGGCTTGGGGGTAGGAATCTCCACTGTTGTACCCCTTTCTTGATGGACTAGTTCCATCTCCTCTTCCTCAACAGCCTCTGAGGATTCTGCAATCTTTCCCTTTCCCTTATCCATTTTATTTTTCTTACTTTCTTCTAAGGCTTTTTGTAGATCAACTTCACTCTATTTTACCCTGCTTCTTGTGGCTCTACCCCTAGGCACTGAAGAGGCAGTAGGTGTTGGGGGATGAAGCTTTTCTTTTCTTGGAAGGCCTGGGAACAGTTGGGCTTTTGTTGTGGGAGCTCTGCGTTTCTTTGGGTCATAGCTTGCCCCAACCTTTTTTAGTAGATCAACCAAGGTTTCTTCAGTAGATGAAACATGTTCATATCTTTGCTTGCTCAGATGAACCAACCCCTCAGCAGCTTCCCTAGAACCACTTCCCCCTGACTTCATGCCACTCTCTTCTAATCTCTCTTGTGCAACCCCACATATAGCAAGAACTGCTCCCTTCGCATTTCCCCTCTCTGCACCACATGCACCCTTTCTCTCCTTTTCTTTTTTAAAATTCTTTTTACCTCCACTCCTACGTATCTCAGGCACTTCAACATCCCTAATGGGTCCAACCAGAACAAATCTAGTCTCTAAGTTTTCAATCTTAGGTGAACTTACCTCAGTAAGGGATTCTTGAGTCTTCTCAGAGTTAGAAGACCCATGTCCTTCCCCCTTAGTCGCTGATTGATAGGATTCAAATTCAGAGCTGGAGGCGGAATTTGGAGCTTGGCTTTGCTTCATTTGGCTTGCTTTAACTTTCATTTAAAGCCTTTCTCAAAGCCCCAGATGCTACAGTCTTACGAGCAAGCATTTTCTGCCTTTGTAGTCTAGGTTTTGGAGATACACTGAGGGGGAGTAGATGAGGATGAATTTGAGGGAGATGGTGGTGGAGGAGAGCCAGGGTTGTTTTGAGGGTTAGACATGATTGTCGATTTTTTGAAAGAGTTTGGGAATTTTGGAGAAGAGGGCAATTAGAAGTGAAGAAGAGTTTTTGACGGTTTAGGAATTATGATGAAGACTGGAGAAATGGTGTGTATTTAAAGAGAATTAGACATTTAATAAGTAACGGCAACTTTTTGTAGGGGTCAAATAAGAGTCTAATTAAACTGAAATTCCAGAATTTTAATGATCGATTTGGTTTCCCTAGATATTAGGCAAAATTTACGGTTTAGAATTCTAGATGGACGGAACAGGTTCAAT
>NW_017702590.1:0-1634 GCF_001879085.1 Nicotiana attenuata | reverse complement strand
ACGTTAGTATGCAGCATGTTGGATCCCACTACTCATGAGAACTCTCTACCTATCTCTCGGGCAATCTTGGTGGTTTCTATCATGGCGGGGTACCCGATCAACGTCGGGAATGTGATGTCTAGGGTGATCCCACGGGTGGTCAATGAAGGTGATAGATCATATCCCTTCCCACATTTCCTGACTATGTACCTTGATGACTTGGAGGTGGAGAAGAGGAAGTTTGATGTGAAGGTGAAGCCAAAGGCGCCTTTTTCCTGGTACAGCCTGCAGAGTGATGACAACCCCAAAGGCAAAGATCCTAAAGGCAAATCCACTGCTTCTACTGGCCAGTCTGAAGAGCTAGTAGTAGTAGGAGCTCCTTCTCAGCCCCCCTCAGCTACCCCAGATACTGCCCCAGGACCCTCTACTACCATTACCCTAGATATCCCGTCCTCTTCAACCTATCCATTGACTGCCCACCGTTTGAGCCAAACCCTTTCCAGTATCAACAACTGGATGCAGGCAGCTACTTCTAAGATGTCCGTGCTTTCTACCTCGGTGGCAGCCAATCTGTACCCCCTCAGCCACAGATCCCACAGTCAGTTGAGGACACTCTCAAGGAGCTTCTGGACAACATGAAAAAGCTCCTGGAGAACCAGCAATTGATATTGGATGTTGTAGGTACTCATGGGAAAGCACTGAAAAAGCTAGCAAAGGGAACTAAGAAGTTGAGAAATACTCGAGCATTAAAGGAGTCGGTGAAGGAGTTGAGAGTCGAAGTGGAGAGAATGAAGGCTGTTGATCAATTGCCCTTGGAGCTCCTATTGCAGGATCCGACCCCAGTAGTCCAGCCTTAGCAGGAGCAGGATGTAGTGAGGGCACAATAGAGGAGAAGGGTGATCCCCCGTACTGATGATGCAGTGATCGAGTTGGCGGAGCCTCAGGAAGGTTCCTCTAGCTAGCCCCAGGTTCCAGTACAGGCCCAGGTCCCAGTGCAAACACAGGTTACAGGGCTCCAGTCATAGGTTCCCGAGCAGTCAGAGGACCCAGGGACCCAGGCTCATGATCCCATGCAGACCCAGGACCAATAGGGAGTTCTCTTTACTCTCTATCTTTTTTGTTTGAGCTATTTTTGGTTAGTTAGCATTGAGGACAATGCTAGCTTTCATTTGAGGGGGTAGCCCTATTTTGATGATATTAGGTTGTAAATATGATACTACTTTCCTTTTATTATGCCTTGATTTTCCCTTTTGGTATGTACATAATTTTACCAGTTTATTTCACTTTTCGTATTTTGCAACTTTGGTCTGTATATAAATTTACTTTCTGATGTATATATTCATTCCCTCTTATGAATATTCGTCTAAATCCCCTATTGTACATATTTATTTTAATTTTCGCATTTTTCTTTCATAGCTTCTTATTTCATTTTGGTAGCTTCTTATTTTGAGTTTTTTTTGTTTATTCAAATAAGCCTTTGGTTTTCTTAATGCCACGGTTTTTTCCAAAGGTTGAATTTGTGTGAACCGGGTGGCTCTTCCCAATGGTGGATGGTGTGACAACCTTATTATGGGTATGAGTCTGTTTTCTTTTTGTTTTTGCGTAAATAGTAGCTAGTGAGTAATAGTGCCTCAGGCAAGGCTTCACTTGGGCCT
>NW_017702589.1:0-1634 GCF_001879085.1 Nicotiana attenuata | reverse complement strand
CTAAAGTGACTAAGGTGCGGAACTTGACAGTGAAGTTTGATTGGCAGACAATCAATGACTACCTGGGCTTTCTGGAGGAAGATGAATCACTGTATTTAGAAAAGGTAGCATTGGATGAGGCAGCCCGTCCGTGGGTGGCAGAGTACCCGGCACTCCCGGGTACCACCCCAGCATGGTTGACAGCAGGACTCCCAATTCTGAGAAGGACCTTGAATTTTGAAGCAAAGGGGTGGGAGACGTTCGTGTGCAGCAGGCTGGACCCCACTACTCATGAGAACTCTCTCCCTATCTCCCGGGCAATCTTGGTGGCTTCAATTATGGCAGGGTACCCGATCAATGTCGGGAATGTCATGTCTCGGGTGATGAAACGGGTGGTCAATGAAGGTGATAGATCATATCCTTTCCCAAATTTCCTAACAATGTACCTTGACGACCTGGAGGTGGAGAAAAGGAAGTTTGATGTGAAGGTGAAGCCAAAGGCACCTTTTTCCTGGTACATCCTGAAAAGTGATGACAACCCCAAAGGCAAATCCACTGCGTCTACTGATCAGTCTGAAGAGCCAATAGTAGTAGCTCCTTCCCAGCCTCCCTCGGCTATCCCAGATACTGCCCCAAGACCCTCTACTACCACTGCCCCAGATATCCCCTCATCTTCAGCCTACCCATTGACTGCCCACCGTTTGAGCCAGACCCTTGCCAGTATCAACAAGTGGATGCAGGCAGCTACTTCTAAGCTGTCTGTGCTTTCTACCTCGGTGGCAGCCCAGTCTGTACTGGAGGATACTCTCAAGGAGCTTCTGGACAACCAGAAGAAGCTCCTGGAGAACCAGCAATTGATATCAACGGTTGTAGATTCTCATGGAAAAGCATTGAAGGAGCTAGCAAAGGAAACAAAGAAGTTGAGAAAGACTCGGGCATCAAAGGAGTCAGTGAAGCAGTTGAGGGTGGAAGTGGAGAAAATGAAGGCTGCAGATCACTTGCCATTGGAGCTATTATTGCATGACCCGACCCCAGCAGTCCAGCCTGAGCAGGAGCAGGATTTACAGAGGGCACCAAAGAGGAGAAGGGTGATTCCCCGTACTGATGATGCAGTGATTGAGTTGGCGAAGCCTCAGGAAGGTTCCTCTAGCCAGCCCTAGGTCCCAGTACAGGCCCAGGTCCCAGTACAGACACAGGTTACAGGGATCCAGTCACAGGTTCCCGAGCAGTCCGAGGACCCAGGGACCCGGGCTCATGATCCTATGCAGACGGAGGGCCAATAGGGAGTTTTCTTTACTCTCTATCTTATTTTGAGCTATTTTTGGTTAGTTAGCATTAAGGACAATGCTAGCTTTCATTTGAGGGGGTAGCCCTATTTTGATGATATGTTGTTGTAAATATGATACTATTTTCCTTTTATTATGCTTTGATTTTCACTTTTCGTATGTACATAATTTTACCAGTTTACTTCACTTTTCGTATTTTGCAACTTTGGTCTGTATATAAAGTTACTTTCTGATGTATATATTCATTCCCTCTTATGTATATTCGTCTAAATCCCCTCTTGTACATATTCATTTTACTTTTCGCATTTTTCTTTCATAGCTTCTTATTTCATTTTGGTAGCTTCTTATTTTGAGTTTTGCGTTCAAATA
>NW_017702588.1:0-1635 GCF_001879085.1 Nicotiana attenuata | reverse complement strand
ACCACCAGCATGGGAGCGGGATCTTGAACCCAACCTGAAAGGATAGGCATAAAAAACGCAGTATCCCCTGCGGTCGGTGTGGACCCTCTCCTCGCTTCTAGCGAGAACGATGTCTGCATGGGTGGGAATGACCCCCTGTTCCCGTAATCGGGCCATCCCAATCTCTCCCATTAACGGGGCTTAATCCACCGGGTCCTCTCCACCGTCGACAGTGAAATCAATCGCCAGACCTCCGGGCCGAGGAACTACCTCGTCAACCGACGGAACTTCTCCGGTCTCTACCTGTTCTGCACCTCCCATTGCCGGAGGTGGCCCTTCAACTACCGGAAAATCTATCGGAAGAGCATCATGGGAAGAACTGCCTGCCATTGTTGATCTACTAAAGAGAAAGGGATAGAATTCGGTGGGCAAGACAAAGGTTATCACAATCAAAGGAAAGAAAGGAGAAGATGAATTAGCAGAATGAAAAAGTTTCCTCAGAATCTCTCTCAGATGAACAATGAAGATATGAGAAATGAATGCCTCAACCCACCTTTATAGGCAACATAAATGGCTTTCGCGAAACCCAATAGCCATCATTAACTGCACGACCAACCGTAAAACGGTTCGGTTCTGCCGAAGCATGCGTCATTATGACAAGCTCCGCGAAGCGGCTTCTCAGTCATCCGCTAACGTCCCGCTGTCAGAACAGTCGCAACGGCCTGCGAACGCTGAAAGAATGCGCCGTACGCCTTCAAAATTCTGGACGTGACCAAATACGTACCCGGCGCATACTCATTCCCCACGACCATCTCCAACATATGAAAGGCTACGGCCATCCCCGATATATGAAAGGCTACGGCCGTCTCTAATGTATGAAAGGCTCTCCAATATATGAAAGGCTACGGCCATCCCCAATATATGAAAGGCTACGGCCATCTCTAATGTATGAAAGGCTCTCCAACATATGAAAGGCTACGGCCATGTCTAATGTATGAAAGGCTCTCCAATATATGAAAGGCTACGACCATCTCCAACGTGTAAACGGCTAAGGCCACCGCCGTCAATAAGTCGACCCCCTTATTCGAGTTTTTTCAAATCACAATCGATGAAGTCCGCTCATCGAGCTCGGCCAAAACACGACCTCAATAAGCGGAGGGACTAACTGTATGGGTCAGAATCCGATCTCACGGTAATTAACGGAGTTAATCTCGTCTTGAGCTAATCCATAATTAATAAGTGGTATGGCCTCTTATTCATAACAGGATTCGACTCTTGTTCGATTTAATCTACGAAGGCACGGCCCAGTCATTCCCCCATGGGGACGGAACCTCAGCGTGGCCACGACCATTTATTGCCAGCTCACGAAGCTCACATCTATAAATACTAAGAGTGGAAGCCCTAGAAATGGGGCTGCTTCTTCACCACTATTCACAAAAGAGAGAGAGAAGAGAAAAATATACCCATCTTATGGGAAGAGAAAACACCATTGTAAGGCTCTGAACCTCTTCATGGAGAGGCAGACCAAACCAATATTATCAATAAAAGCTGTTAAAATTTCTTCTCCTAACCTTGAGTACTTATTTTCATGTTCTTCGCTTGGTCCAATGGATTATTACGATTTGCTATGATTTTCCCGTAACTTATCTGTATTGT
>NW_017702587.1:0-1635 GCF_001879085.1 Nicotiana attenuata | reverse complement strand
CAGTACGAACACTCAGGCAATAAGCCATACCTGACATGACCAAAAAGTCTCATATGATGCCACAATGTGCCAATAGGCTACCAATTAGAATGCGATACAAAAAGGAAAATGAACTCTGAAAAGGAATTTCAATTACCCCGCTCGCGAATCATACATACGACGCGGGCGCACAACTAATATGAGTTTTCCTCGGAAAATAGGAAATAGAACACATAAAAACAAATATGAGGAACTGTACCGAACACCACGCTGTTGCGTTGCGCAGCCCGATCCAAACAACATACCCATGACGGCGTGCCACCCGATCCACACATAGAACTCACATAAGGAGATATACGTCGAGCTAAATTGCTCGCTAAAACGAAATACCAAATATCGGTCAGAAACACGCTAGGTGCATAATACCATCCCTGAGGGAACAGATAGCACTATAGGCTACAAAATCCAAGCACAACTGAGGTGCGATACCCGATCCGAATCTCAAGAGCCACCCTGCTCATATAACATCATCGCTACGCGGAATCTCAACACATAAGAAATTTACCAAGCCGTCTCACAACTCATACGGTGCAATATATATATATCATTGCACGAAATAGCTGACGACAAATAACACCCCGAATGCTCTTCTATAAGGAACGCTTGCTGAAATGAACACAAGCGGCCTGACATAGGGCCCATATTCACGCTTAAATCCATCCACCGTCCTCAAGTCGATCCTGATCGTATCAAACTAGGCCAATAACCTTTCAAAGGTCCATACTAACTTCCCCCTTCTTATAACACACAAGAACAACCGTCATAACCGGAGTACTCATCCACAGTCCACAACTCAGAATCCGAGTGCCCTCCAGGCATCAATTCTCAATTTAACGAAATCACTACAACCTTCATACTTGGTTTAAATCTTTAATCAATCAAGTGACTACATGCCACATTTATACAATCTTCCTGTGGGACACACTCCCACAACCTACCATAACAAATAACCGGGTTTTACCTCCAAACCACCGGTCGCACTAACGCTGAAAAGCGATCAAGAATCATTAACCAGGATGCAAAGCCTTTTCACAAAACACCGATCTCAGGTGACGCTGAAGACAATACCAACTTACCTTAAACATCGAAACTCCTTTCCTGCTCGTCTGAACTCGTGACATCCTTGTCCACACCGAACTGTTACCTTGATCTCCACTTCAAATTCCATACCACTCACTGCACCTAACATGCCAACATACGATAGAACACGCTTTCCATCATAGATTCGAAACCACTATTAGGTTAACACTTCATCATATAAAACTTTCCACTTAACTCACTTCGGGAGAACCATAGCAGCACACAGGTGAATTCTCTATGACCGTAGAATATACAAATCTCTAAGTAGTGGTCTAACCCCACCATAACCCTTCCAAGGTCCGCCTATACGCAACAGGCCATAACAGTGGAATACCTCTGAATAAAATCAATTACGGCGGCCGACAGGCCTCACACGTACATCACAAATCACTTGCATAACTTGATCGCGCTGAAAGAATTGATCACTAACACCAATATGCCAAATTCAACTATGTCTAATCAATCTACCTCTTTCCAATTTATCCTTGATTGCCTTAGAGATAATACTAACTCCAT
>NW_017702586.1:0-1635 GCF_001879085.1 Nicotiana attenuata | reverse complement strand
AAGTTGCCATCATGTTTCTTTTGGAATAGAACAGGGGACCCATATGGGGACTTGGAGGGTATAATGATCCCTGTATCTAGCATTTCCGTCAATTGTCTCCGAAGCTCGGTGAGTTCGGGTTGTGACATTCTGTAAGGCGCCCGGGCAGGTGGCTTCGCGCCCGGCACCAACTCAATTTCATGGTCCACAGTGCGCCTAGGCGGGAGCCGCTTTGGCATGTCTTGTGGCATGACATCTTCAAACTCCAGTAGTAACTCCTTCACGGGTTCAGGAATGGGACCCGAGGAGCGTTCTATATCTTCAATGCAGAGGGTTGCCAGGAACGTAGGTTCATTCCTTTTGACCCCCTTCTTCAACTGCAAGGCCGAGATGTTCTCAACGGCCATCTTCATGGGCAGGCACGGGATAATGCAGGGCTTGGCCCTATTGGTACCCATCATCAGTAGCATGTCTGCAAATGGTACAGGCATGGTGTTGGTTTGCCTTAGGAATTCCAGCCCAACAATCAACTCGAAGTCATCTATGATCACCACTCGCAGGTTGAATTTTCCTTCGTAAGGCCCAAGCTTCACCGGTACTTCCACCCACTGGCTGGGGAGGTGAGTTGATAGCCTTGACGCTACCTTTACCTTTCCCTACAACTAGTCCAAGGCGCTCTACCTGAGTCGAGGCTAAGTAGTTGTGGGTAGCACCCGTGTCTATCATAGCCCGAATGGGCTTGCCATTCACCTTCATCTCGACGAACATTAAGGTCCTCTCTTGTTTAAGAGGAGTCTCTTCATTCGCCTTCTTTTTCCCTTTCCTGGTGACGGGACATGAGTCCTTCTTCTTACGAATACCAGCACTGGTCTCCGCTAGTGCCTCAGAAATGGAACCCACAATTGCATTGAAGGCACCTACTGGTTCAGTCTGGTCCGCATCGTCTGAGTCGTCATCAGTCCCATCATCAATAGCTTGATGGGCATTCATCTGTGCATTGTGGGCACTCATTGTTCCAATGTGGACCGCCACAATGACGGCATCCTGAAGGAGGCTTTCTCGCCCGATCATTGTTGTTTGACGCAGCACTGTTGCTGCCGGAGGAAGGAGCTCTAGATTTGTTTGAGTTCCGATCTCCCCCATTTTTGCTAGGACCACCACTGCTAGGCTGGCCCCCTTTGGACCCTGCTTGGGCAGGCGGCTGAGGCCTGTCCCTTCGAGCTTCCATTTGATAGTCCCCAAGGCATTCAGCTGCTTGGATTGCCTTGGGAAGGGAATCTACCCTTTGTCTCTGTAGCTCCACGCGGGCATAAGGTTTCAACCCTTCCATGAAGGTGAAGAGTTTGTCCTTATCCCCCATGTCGCGTATGCTGAGCATGAGTGCGGAGAATTCTCGCACGTAGTCCCGCACTGATTTTGTCTGGCGGAGCTCTCGTAGTTTTCTCCTTGCATTATATTCAACATTCTCTGGGAAGAACTGCAGGCGTATAGCTGCCTTCAGTTCGGCCCATGTCTCGAGAGCATCTTCACTGGCCTTGACGGCTTCGTACTTCACACGCCACCAGAGTTTAGCATCACCCTGAAGATACATGGCAGCAGTTGCTACCTTCTTAGCTTCCTCCAGATCCCCAACAGCATCGAAATACTGTTCGACGT
>NW_017702585.1:0-1636 GCF_001879085.1 Nicotiana attenuata | reverse complement strand
CTTGAGTTTAAGAGGCCTTTAAATGGGGATTTAAGGGATCATTTGGACTCCGATTTCAGTGTTCTTGATATGTATAGACTCGTGGGAAGATAAGGAATCTATTGGTGTAAGAATTTCTGAATTTTGAGACGTGGGCCTGGGGGTCGGGTTTTGGTAATTTCGGGATTTGTGCCCTTTATTGATTGTTTTCGCTTGGTCCTTGTTCCCTTGGCATATTTTGGCGTCCTCGTTCTAATTTTGGTTAGATTCGACGCACGTGGAGGCCGATTCAAGGGGCAAAGGCGTCGCGAGCTAGAGATTTAGCCGGTTCAAGGTGAGTAATGATTGTAAATGATGTTCTGAGGGTTTGAAACCCCGGATTGCATATCGTAGTGCTATATTGAGGTGAGGCACATGCTCGATGACGAGCGTGGGGTCGTGCACTATTGGGGATTTTGACTTGGTCCGTCCCGATTGATGATTTTACCGCGTATTTGACTGAAATCTATTTGCTATCATGATTATTTGGGCTGAATGCCATATTTGGGCTTCGTGCCAACTATTTGAACCCTTCGGGGATTTTTGTTGATATTTCCTTGCTGTTTTGACTTTATACTTGAACTCAGTCATGTTATTTTCCACTGTTTTCAAAACTCAGCCATGTTCACTCAATTTTTAATACTCAAATGATATTTAAATGATGTTTTGGGCTGAGAAACACTATTTTGCTGTTGCCCGAGAGGCTTATGTGATTTTGACTGAGTAAGGCCGAGGGCCTGTGTTGTGAGGATATCTTTTGGGTCGGGCTGCACGCCGCAGCGGTGATACACTGATTTTGATTATGAGGCCGAGGGCCTGAGATTGTACGCAACGAGGTGGCTTGATATTGATTATGAGGCCGAGGTCCTGAGATTGTACGCCACGAGGTGGCTTGATATTGATATGAGGCCGAGAGCCTGTTTATGATGCCACGAGATGGCTTGATATTGCGCTTGGGCCGTAAGGGGCCCCTCCAAGAGTCTGCACACTCCCACTGAGCGCGGGTACCCATTGTGATGTGAGATATAGCCCGAGGGGCTGGTATTGTTCTATGTGATTGCCCGAGGGGCTGGTACTGTTCTGAGATATTGCCGAGGGGTGGATTTGTTGACATTGTGCCCGAGGGGCGAACCTTATGGGCTTATCTTTCTTATTTGCCTATCATTTACCTGTTTAATTATGTAGTTGTGCCTGAGGGGCGGATTTTCTGTGCTTATCTGCAATAACTGTTTTGCATTCATTTGCGTAACTGTTGAAAAGGTCATTGATAAAGAAGTTTAAACTGAGCTAAGATATTTTAAGGGATTTCAGAGTTTCATTGCTTTCTTACTGGTTTTGTACTACTTCTATACAGCATGTTGATGCACTTTTCGTGATTTCTTATCACTCAGTCTTTATTTATGATTATTACTCACTGAGTTGGAAGTACTCACTTTACTCCCTGCACCATGTGTGCAGATTCGGGTATTGTCTGAACCCGGTAGCGGGTATTGGTTGATCGGAGGCTAAGTCATCAGATTTAGCAAGGTAGCTGCCGGCGTTCGCAACACTGCTTTCCTCCCTCTTTATTCTATTAGTTTGTACTTAGTACATTTCAGACCTTGTCAGTGGTATTTAG
>NW_017702584.1:0-1636 GCF_001879085.1 Nicotiana attenuata | reverse complement strand
AGCGTTTTAAAATTATAAAATTATTCCCTAGTATTTTTTGATTAACGTTTATATAGTATTAATTAATTCAGTTGACTTTTCAAATTTGTTTTTAAAAATTATTTTTAAACTATTTTAATTAAATTAAAAAGGGAGAAATTGGCTATTTAATATATAGCTCACTACCATTTCAATTTTAGCCAAAATCAAACCCCCAATTTCCCAGCCTTATTTTTGATTCAAACCTGACCCAATCCTAAATTACCCGACCCTGACCCACTCAAATAACCCGCCCAGGCCTTTTCTTTTAATCCCAGCCGTTGATCTAACAGATCAACGGCTCACACGCATCCTTTCCTTTTTTAATCCACCAACACCCTCAACCCTAAACCATTTCCCCTTTACCTGCCGCCCTTGAATCCCTTTCCTCTCCAATCCTCTCTGCAACCTTGTTCAAACCCTAGCCGCCGCCACCCAAACTAACCCTAATCCCCTTTGATTCCCACCGGAATCCATGGCTTCTCAAGCCATGGAAACCTCATACTCACCTCCTACTGCTCATGTGAGCCTTATGCTCGAAGGATCGAGGACAGACTTCGAGGGTCTTCACTCAGATCTTCGCCGACTCGAGGTTTCCGGCCATTTCTGGCCATTTCCGGCCTTGCTTCGGCATATTCTAGTGTCCTGAGCCTAGTTCTGACTTTATCCGACTTAGATCGGATCCTTTTAAAGCCTTTCTCACTCTAGGGTTCTTTCGAAACCCTAACTATTCGAGGTTTTTCTCCAATTCCTTTTAGATCCGTTATGTATCTATGTTATGCGTGAATTTTTTAATGATTTCCCTAAGTTTTCCTTTGAAAATTGCTTTCAAAACCCTTCTTTTCCGATTTAGGGTTTCTGGAAAGTATTCAAGTGTTTTTATGATTTTTGCTTTCTTTATTATTTGTATTGTTTCTCTTATTGTGTTCTTGTATCATGTTCTCACTCGCTTTCCACTATGTTCTTATACTTGCTCTATTATGTTCTTAGGTGTTCTTCTACTGAGTTTCATACTCCATGATTGAATGTTCTTTTGCTGTGTTTTCTATTCTCCATCCTGGCATATTCTCCTACTGTGTTTTCTACGCTATGATTCCCGTTTTTTTTTACCATGCTCTACTATCTTCATCCTCTTTAAGCATGTATTTCTTCTACTGTTTCTTCTACTGGTTCTTTTATTGTTTCTTTTACTGTCAGTTGTTCCCTCACTACGCTTCGAAACTAGTTTCCTCACTCTGTTTGCTTTGATCTTTCTACTTGTTTGCGTGGTTTCTTATGAGCTTCTAAAAGAAGCCACTAAGCTTGTTTTTGACTACTTGCCTCTCCATCTCCGCATTCGATTCTTTCTACCGATTTTACAAGGTCATGGCAAAATTCTTCGTGTTTAGGCATGTCTGTGTGCTTTTATATGTGTGTTGAATCTTTCTTTAAAAGGATTTCAACTAGTAATTGAATCAGAATCTTTCTGGGGGCTTTAATTGTTTGTACTAATTTTCCTTGAATAAAACCCTTTTCTTCACACCAAATATTTGGACTTGTAATTTCGTGGTTGTCAATTGATTCTCTTTCCTTAATTATACAACTGTGTACTTTTAGAAAACCTTGTCCTTAAAATAAC
>NW_017702583.1:0-1636 GCF_001879085.1 Nicotiana attenuata | reverse complement strand
GTGCTCTTTTGAGTTTGTGAACAAATGTCTGTTGCCTAGACAAGAGAGGAGGCACACTGCAAATTATATGGACCTGGTTCTCATGGAGTGTCTTGTGAGGGGGTAAACAAATCAATTGGCCTGCTTTCATAGTCAAATTGCTGGACAGAGTCATAAATGGTTCAAAGGCGCATGCTACTCCTTATGGATTCATTTTGACAACTTTACTGGACAGGCTGAACGTCCCTTTGAAGAAGTGGGAAAATGCCTCCAGTAAGGAGCACTTTGGAATCAAGACTCTCCAGGCCTGTGATTATCTGCTAAGTGTTGCCCCTGTTGAACCTGGTTCATCCGTAAAAACTCCAGTGAATAGCAAAGTTAGAGCTTGATGCAAGAATGTGGGACCAAAGATGCTGAGATTGCTAGGCTTCAGGCTCGAGTAGCTGAATTGGAAGAAGAAAGGAATGGGCTGAAGGCAGAACTTGCAAAAGAAAAGGAAAAGAGTGAAGGGATGCTACAAACAATGCTCAACCTACTCCAATCCCAACCCTCCAGTTCTTCTAAGCCTTAGCCATCTTTGTCCTAGTTCCGAACCATTTCAGTTACCCCCAGTGACCCAGATTAGGGATTTTTCTTGTTTTTGCCCATGGTTGGTAGTTTTTGTTTCTTTCTTTTTGTTGGACTGTACTGTAGAAGCAATGCCTTAACAATGACAATTTGTCATTTCTCTTGTTTTGTTGATGATTCTGCTCTTAATAGTTATTTTTGTCAAGTTGATTTTTGATTATCTAAAGCATGCTTTCACTTGCAGTTGCCCCAGTGGCCATGAGTAATGATTAATATTCTGGGATTCACATATTTATGCAACTTTTCGATGATGCCAAAAGGGGGAAGATATTGTGCTTTAAAAGAAATTGTGTCTATTTCTATTTTCTGAACAGTGATGTTTATGGCCTAATTAAATCTGGCCCTTAATGATAAGTAAAAATTTTCGATTGATGATATTTTAGCTGAGTTCCACAGGTTCTATAATCAGTAAAAGCACAGAGTTTGTCATCATCAAAAAGGGGGAATTTGTTGGCCCAAGATCAGTTGAAGTTTTAAAGAATGACAAACGAACTCAGTGAAGGACCAGGTTCATCTAAGGAGACACAGTGTTATGGCCCATACACATGAGATGCACGTGAAGAAGATAAGTCCTTGAGATCAAGCAGCAATATCTTGATGAATATCTTCTGAACTGATCGAAAAGATTGCATATAGGATAAGGAGTTGAAGTCTCCTTATGAAAAGAGAATTACATCCGGATCAAGAATATGGATTAGGAGTTAGAGTTGTTCTTGGACTCGAATTGTCAAAGGATCCACAATTCGAGTTCTTATCAAACTCTGATTACTAACTCTATAAATATAACGATTGTTCTCTTTTACAGGTGATTGCACATAAGCAGAAGTTAAGCATATTTGAGAGCAAAAAGATCAAGTCTGAGTTGCAAGCAACATATGCGAGATACAAGTGTGCACGTCAGAAGCTACATGAACTAAGATAGAAGAACCAGTTTCATCATTGTGTTTATTCTAAGTCTAGTTCAATTGTAGTAGGCTTTCATATTGTACCTTTCAGCTTTCTTAGAAGCAATTGTATTAGGTACTCTGAG
>NW_017702582.1:0-1636 GCF_001879085.1 Nicotiana attenuata | reverse complement strand
TTGCTTGTTATTAACTGATCATGGTTGCAAGATGAACATGATAACAGGCTGAAAGTAAAGAACCTAAAGCAGGATCTCTAGTGTATGAGATGCATGTCCTATACAGGTTATCTATTGCGCAGATAAGTAAATAAAATCCTATAAGCATATTTTCTACCCATTACTTAAACTAAGCATGCATAACCCCCATTTCACTATAACCCCAATCATTCGTTTACAAATTATTACAAACCAATGATAGCCGAATTATAGTGATAAAGAATAAAAATAAGAAGTTATTCTATAGGGAGCCTTCAATCAGGCCCAATCTTCCAACCTCACTCCTTTCGAGTTTCACAGCCTTGACATGGTCAGGGTGCGGCAAAGCTCCCTAGGGCCCCCATTGGGTCCCTGGCCAATACCAGCACCCAAAACACTTACCAAAATGTTGGGACAGGTGCAGTGTGGGATTACCAGCCTTGTGTGTCAAAGTTCAGTGGGCACTCAGAGGCACCCAAAGCAATGCTCACACGAAAGGGGTAGAACCTATCTTCTAAGAGTAGTGTGAAGTGCAGGAAGGAGAGGAAAGTTGATAAAAAAAAGAGTTTACACTTAGTTGGAGGGTTGCACACAAGGATAATGAGCAAAGGGGACAAATAGATCACATTAAACGATCACCAAAGGATATAGAGACTTAATACAAAATTACTAAGCATGGGTACAACAAATCAAAAGAGTTTAAAGAGACTTTGAAATGGTCAGATTTAGACATAAAAGTAAATAATAACAGCATGTAGTCATAATAGGTAGGATTAGGAACAAGCAGTGGTCATGAGCATACGAGTATCAACAGGCAAAACAGGAATCAATCACATGTTGCACAGCAGAAGCATAAGTAGAAGACAATTAGGAATAGAACACACTGAAGTAGCAATAACCATATTGGTTTGGAACATGGAATTTAATCAGAACATACCAGTAATAAGAGAACACAACAGAATGCAAGAGCCAAGTATAAGCACAATATTAGCCTTAGCTTTTCAGCTGGCTAATGATAGTCAGGAGCAGGGAACAGAGCAAAAGAGATAAGTAACACAAGAGAGAGAGAGAGAGAGAGCAATGTGATTGCTGTGTGTATTTGTGATATGCAAGGTGTTCGTCGTTTTCAAAAAGAGAATGGGGGGTACTTATAGTACTGAATACGAGTAAAAAAACAAGGTAGCAGTCCCTAATTAAGGAACTGGCATCAATCATAATCAAATCAGTATATGGACTCCCCTTTGATTAAGGAATCAAAGTCAAACGGTAATAAGTAGTTATTTAAAAGGAAAGAAATCACAAAGCATGGTATGATCACATAAGGAAACAGAATAGCATAAAGTATGCAATAAAGACTAGGTACATGATACTCTAATTAGGGAAATAGGTCAGGCAAATCAATCAACATATTTGTGCACACATATAGGGCAAAAATACCAACTTTAATTCTGGAAAATAGTGTTCAAAAATATTAACGAGATTGAAAACCTAGAAAATCAGTATTAATCGAGGAAAGTATCCCACAAATTAAGGAAACAATTTTGAAATCAGTACCAAACCATAAGGAAAATATGTAGAATCACAATATAAGGCAAGTATCACAGTCTCAAAGAGAGCT
>NW_017702581.1:0-1636 GCF_001879085.1 Nicotiana attenuata | reverse complement strand
AAACTAACCTCTACCCCTAGCTGGGGCGCCTCTAAACTCTTCGGAGAATCTGGCCCTCTTATCCTGCTGCATTTGCTCTCTACCCCTCAGACGATAACCCTCAATCCTGCGTGCAATCTCAACCACTAGCTGGTACCCTGTACCCATCTCTACCTCTCGAGCCATACCAGACCGGATAGTGGGATGCAATCCCGCAACAAACCTCCGCACTCTCTCTACCTCAGTGGGAAGTATCATAAGTGCATGGCGAGACAACTCAGAGAACCTCGCCTCGTAGTCGGTCACTGACATCTGACCCTGCTCTAGGTGCTCAAACTGATACCGCAGCTCTTCCCTCTCTGAGGGCGGAATGTATCGATCCAAGAATAACTGAGTGAGCTGACCCCAAGTGAGGGGAGGAGAACCTGTTAGCCTGCCAAGTACATAGGACTGCCACCATCTACGTGCTCTGCCCTCAAGCTGAAAGGTAGTGAAGTCAACTTCATGTGCTCCAATATCCTCATGTTGTGCAGCCTGTCCCTGCACCTGTCTATGAAGTCCTGAGCATCCTCATGACGCTCACCCCCGAAGACTGGAGGATGAAGCCTGGTCCATCTATCTAATAGCTGTTAATACCCAATTTTTCCCTAAGTTTTACACCCAAAATATTTCCAGAATAGCATATGTGCATATATAAGCACACCCAAGAGTTTCGGTACTTTTCCAAATTTTTAATGATTTTTAAACCAATTTATTGCCTATTTTAATACAACAAAATCCAGTATTCATTTCCAAAATTATCATTTTTTGGTGAATAACTTATTTCATTCTCATATTTACACCAAAATATAATTAAGGTGATTTTTGGCACATTTTCTATGAATTTATTTGGTATTTCTAAAGCTAAATTGCATATAATTGCAATCATAGCCTATTTTATGATTAATAGTATTTTATAATTGTAAAATTAGTTCCAGTATATTTCAATTAATATTTATGAATTATTAAGGGGTTTATTTCTTTTGATCTTATCCCAGAGTAATTTTCACTATTTTTATAAAATCAAACAAAGGAAAATTGGCTATTTAAATACTAGCCCCATCTATTTCAATTTTAGCCTCAAATTAGGTCCAATCTCAGCCCCAAATTCCCAACCCATTTTCGTTTAAACCTAACCCGCGACCCTATTCCAAATAACCCGACCCACGCCCTTTTTTATTCTGGCCGTTGATCTTTGAGATCAACGGCCCCTATTCGTCCCTTCCTTTTTTAATCCACACGACTACCCTAATTCCCTCATATCTCCTAACCCGCCGCCCTCGAATCCCCTCTCCTCTCTGATTCTCTCTAAGACCTAAACCTAACCCTAGCCGCCTCCCTCCGGTTACCACCCAAAATCGCCTGAATCCATGGCTTCCAAAGCCATTGAAGGCCTGTACCTGCCTCAAATGGCTCCTGCATGCCTGTTGATTGAAGAATCGAGGCTAGACCTCGAGGGTCTTCACTCAGATCTTCACCTATTCGAAGATCCCGGCCATCTCCGGCTTTGCTCCGGTGGCTCTTGGTCTTTTGAGCCTGATTGTGATATTCTCTAGCTTAGATCGTGACTTTTCCAGGCTTTCTCGCTTCTAGGGTTCTTCTGAAACCCTGCTTTTCG
>NW_017702580.1:0-1637 GCF_001879085.1 Nicotiana attenuata | reverse complement strand
CTAAAAGTATATACCTCATTCTTCTCATTTTGCATAAGTCTGTCAACAAAGGTGAGAGCCAATAAATCCAGCACACCAGTCACCAAAATTCTCATGTTGGCCTGTAATCGGAAAGTTTACAGATAACAAACAGCATTAACACAAGAAATATCAAGATAAAAGCAGAAAATTGAAAGAATCATCAACGAGATAAAGTATATACCTGAAAAAATTTTGCTTTTCGCAACGGCGATGGTTCTGGTGGTGGTTTTGCAGAAGCATGGTTGTCTCCATTGGAAGCCATTTCTAGATCACTTCAATTTCTGAACCCAAAACCAAATCTAAAGTTCAAAACCAACAATTAAAGTAAGATTCAAGCAAACTATCGCAACTCTACAACATAACAACCACAATTACCACATAACCATTCCTAATAGAGTGATAACCATGACACAAAAACATAAAAATATCAAAAAGATAAATGTAACCTGAGTTCTGCGTTGGATTCGAGTCACGAAATAATGTGTTCATTTGTTCTTTGGTAAGAACAAACAATTACGTTATTCCGAGGCTCGAATCGTTTTTTCTCCGGCCTCCAGTTCGGGCTCCATAGGTAATGTCTTCTGGTTCATTCACCTTTGTTATCGATTGTTATCTCTTCTCGATTAAGTTAATTTAGGATTTGCCCGCATTCTTCATTTGTCTGTTAATTGGCCTGTGTTCAGATNAAAGGAGGAACCTTTAACATTCGGCCACAAACAAATCAATCATAATTTCTAACGGCATGAAAAGTTTTTTTTCAAATATTTTTGGCAGAAAATGAACAACACATTACGCACCAAAGGGCAACCCGGTGCACAAACATCCCGCGTTCAAGCAGGGTCCAGGGAAGGGCCGCACCCAAGGGGGTGTGATATATACAACCGACCCTAATGCAAGCAGTAGTAGCTGTTTCCATGACTTGAACACATTAAACACCGAAATCAAATTTCAACAGCAGCGGAAAGTTTTTTCTTTTCCAGAGAATTAACAAACCCAAATTAAATATTCATCAACAGAAGATAAAAAGCTAACAGCTTGATTTCATATATTCAGAAAAAAATACAATACAATTTGAATCACCTGATCGTCTACAATGGTAATGAAAACAGCCCCCAACAGAAACAATTGCAAAATATCAGCGGCTTTTGTTTAATTATCAGAGGCTCAATGCATGAATTTATAGAACAAATATCATATAGATTCAGACAAAGAACGTGAAAAGCACGTAATCAAGATCCCCATCACACCAAACATGCCAACTAGATAAAGATGGCAGAAATAAAAACAAATCTTTGAACATAAAAAGAGTGAAATCAAAGCTTCTGAGCAATTCTAAAAAGACCCCACATCAGATCTGAATCTATATTTCTCCAAAACACAAAATTAATTAATGTAATTGCAAAAGAATTAGAACAATTACCTTTTTTTTGTGAAATCTTTTTATAACAAAAGAACAGAGGACAATGATAATGCTTATGTAAAAGAGATACTATATAAATACATTGAAATTGGTAGATGGTGAGATGCTGTAAAATAATTGTTGGGTAGTAAAAAAGTCTTAAGTTTTTTTTTTTTAGGGTTAGTAGAGGTAAAAGGCAATAAATGTGGTGGAATTA
>NW_017702579.1:0-1637 GCF_001879085.1 Nicotiana attenuata | reverse complement strand
AGATTTTTTATTCCTGCTAGAAGTCGGTACCTCTGAATATGCATTAGATTTACGTGCTTCCTGAGTTGATTGATATTGCTCATGTTGTCCATGTTCCTCGATATTTTCCAAAGAGGCAGCATTCATGGAAATTAGTTCATCTACCTCATCAATAGTCAATAAACTATCACTTGATTTTCTCAAATTATTACGAGCACCCTTTTTACCATATCTGCTCCAGTCTCAGCTTGCTTTCCAGTAGCTCTATCCCTTCCATATAGCTCAAGTAGCTTATCATAATTTCTAATCGGCTTGTTTCTTCATTCAGCAGCTTCAGGCTTAGCCTGCACAAAAATAAGTATAATATGATAATGCAGAAAATGAGACTGGATACCTAACAAGGATTTTTCTATACCTATTTAGAACAGTCTCACCCACTACAACACTTGGTGGTAATTGACCTTAATTGGTAACATATAAATATTAAAAATTACATATACACCATCATATATTATCTAAAAGCCAATTACTATTTGGTGCTTTACGCCTTTGGCTCTTCAATCCAGTTTGGGAAGTGAATCACTAAGTTATGGAAGCGTCATAAAGCGTAAAGGATGGAGGAAAATTCATATCCTATCAGATGCGAGTAAGTTGGTAATGATAGTACAAGAACTAAAGTTATCATCGTGAATTATGCGAAAGAACAAAACTGCTAAAAATAAATGTACCTGTATCAATTGATCCCATACTTCAGATTCAGCATTCCACATATTTGTGATGGAAACCCATGCAAACCCGCTCATCCCATTTTGAAAGGTATCATTACACTTGCTAAATTTTGTTTTAATATTTCTCATTCGGTTGTGAACTCTCTCCTTGGTAATAACTTTATTTGAAAATTTTGATTGCATCTCTTTCACTATATTGTCAATCGCGTGTGCAGTAAAAGTTCCACCAACCTTGTTTCCAAGTCTGTGCTCATGATAGAATGCATCAATTAAGGCATCATCCATAGCATTTGACAAAATACAAACAGAAGTGTTATCTGAAAGATTTGTGTCGCTTGAGGATGCCTTTGACCTTTTCGGCATATTGATAACTACATAATTAAGAGATATTTATAAGACTTAATGAAAAATTTATCAGACATAATATTTGTAAGAGTTATAAAATAAAATAAATGCATAGTACATAATATATTTTATTCAAATAATAGCCGAAATTACTTTCAAACAACATCAAATAAATAAACACGAAAAAATTCGTTGACTTTTTCTCTCCTAGAAGATTAAACTTGATAATTAGCCCACATGTCAGCTGCTATGCCATCTCTAATCAACTCCCCCCTTCTAAACTCCTCATTACTTTCCCTAGGATTTGGTGGTTCTTCATGCACATCATTATCATTCATAAGCTCCGCATCAACTTGTGCAAGTAACTCATCATTTGGATCTGCACCTCTTAAGTAGTTGTGCAAAATACAACATACAAAAATAATAAGCTTTTGGGGTTTCAACACCATATGACGGTTCAATTGAACTAGAAATTATAGGAAATCCCTTTTTAAGAACTCCAAAAGCTCGTTCAATAGCATTACGCAAAGATGCGTGTCGCAGATTAAATAATTCACGAGGATTTCGAGGTGGATTTCTTGAATA
>NW_017702578.1:0-1638 GCF_001879085.1 Nicotiana attenuata | reverse complement strand
TCACCAATAAGGGTGAATTGATTCTTTCTGAAAGGCTCTCTTGGGCGAGGGTTGTATTGGGGATCATTTGGTTGAGGATTATATGGAGCTTGGTAAGGATGGGCATTTCTTGGAGGTGGAGTTCGGTTTTGTGTATAATATTGTGGCTGGGTGTAAGATTGCGCGCTCATCACTGCATAGGGAGGCGGTGCCACGACATAAACAGCATCTGAAAAGGGATAATAGTATGGTGGGGCGATAGGAGGCACATATAATTGGCTGAATGACCTGTGGGCCCCCCTCGAGCTTGAAATCATCATGACTCCCTCTTCACTCCCATTTCTGTCTATCAAACCCTCCAAACCATTCCGAGCAAACTGTGATGTGGCCTTAAAAGCAGCATGACTCAAGATTCGACCCCGTTTTCAGACCGTTTTCAACCATTTCCCCAATTTTGATAGCCTCGGCGAACGGCTTACCCGCAGCAGACATCATGTTCTGGAAGTAGTCAGCCTCTTGGGCCTGCAGAAAAATCGTGACCATTTCAGTTTCGTCCATTGGAGGCTTTACCCTAGCAGCTTGCTCACGCCATTTGACAGCATATTCGCGGAATCTTTCCTCGGTTTTCTTTTTCAAATTGGACAAGGAATTTCTGTCAGGAGTGATGTCCACATTATATTGGAACTGGCGGACAAAATCGCGAGCCATATCATCCCACACATTCCAATGAGTAATTTCTTGATCCGTATACCACTCAGAAGCGATTCCGCTGAGGCTTTCCCCAACATAGGCCATTAGCAGCTCCTCTTTTCCATCAGCACCCCTCAACTGGTTAAAGTATCGTTTCAGATGAGAAACCGGGTCTCCGTGCCCGTTGTACTTCTCAAATTTTGGCATCTTGAAGCCAGCTGGCAGGTGGACATGGGGAAACATACAGAGTGTTACACCCCGCAATATTACGTCAAAATTACGTCCTGCAGTATTAAGTTACGACAGTGTTCTACCCAGCATTATTACATTACGGAGATATTACGCTTCGCAGTAATAAATTACGACAGTGTTGAACCTACAGTATTTTACGTTGAATTTGTTGTAAGGTAATTGACATCAGTCCAAGGAAAAGATTATTTGGGGATTATAAGGATTTTGCAATTTCACAAGTCATTAGTAAATTCATGAAGGTGAAAGGGGGAGCAAGTCTAAGAAAATGAATTTTGTCAAAGTTTGGTATTTTGAGATAAAATACGGCCGGAGCTAAAATACCCGGTATTTATGGACAAGTTCCATATAAGGTACTACATGGCCATGATAGTAAGGTGTACAAGGTATGATAAAAGTGAATAATATTTTAAGTAAGTGAAAATAGTTCTCGATATTGCGGGTGATTGATTAATTACCGGGTAACGGGACATTACCCGATTTTCTAATAAGCGGACAAAACTTAATTAAGCAACTCCAAAAACGTGGCACAAATACCACAAGGCAAGAATGACTCATAAGTCATATATGCCATGTGGCAACTTATGAGTCAAATTAAAATCGAGGTAACAATAAGACTTGAATAAGTCTTGTCTTTATTTCATTTCTTAGTCCAAATAAGGTCATAAACGTTTCCTTCTCAAAAGGACTGAAGAAAACGTTAAATGCACTCTTATCTTC
>NW_017702577.1:0-1638 GCF_001879085.1 Nicotiana attenuata | reverse complement strand
AGAGTTCGAACGAATATTGATGAAATGACTCATGTTGATGAAACTTCATTTTCTCAACCCCCCACATTTTATGATGTTCATGTCGGAGAACAATTAGATCATGAAACTTTACAAAGACAATTTGGCAACGATATTTTTTTTTGAGGATGAAGAAAATGAGGATGAAGAAAATGAGGAAGAAGAATTAGACGAAACACCCACTAGTCCCGCAACACAAGCTCCAACTCAGAGTCAATCTCAGTCTGGAGCTTTACCCCCTGTACCCCCTGTAAGGGGTAAGCCTAAGGTTGAACGTCCCAAAACATCACTTGATGGAATTTTTTTAAACATGATAAAGTCAATCATCGTGCTATCTGTGAAAAATGTAAGCAACAATTTGCACACTCATTAAGTGGTGGGACGGGGGGGTTAACTAGACACTTGAGAAGTGCTCACAAAGATTTATGGATAAAAGCTAACATAGAAGCCGGAAAAATTATAGATCCTACCATCAGTACTGGCACTCCTAGTGGATCTGGTTCTAACCAAATTCAACAACAACTTGACCCTGCTTCCGGTCATATTTTTCAAGGTTTTTCCAAGACCACGGTTAGAAATGATATTTTTAAATTTCAGACTGAATATCTTCAGTATATTCGTTGTGTATTTTATCACTTGGATTGTAAAGTGTCCATCACATCTGATATAGGTCGTAGTCCTAATGGTTGTGATTATTTAACTGTTACGTGTCATTGGGTTGATCATCATTGGAACTTGCAAAAACGTATTATTGGTTATAAATTTGTTGATTCTAAACACACTGGAGCATATATTGCAACTACTGTTCTACAAATACTTGATTTTTATGGGCTTATTAATAAAGTTCTAACTATCACCTTAGGTAATGCTTCTGCTAACACAACCGCTGCAAATAGCTTAAAATCTAGACTTTGTCCAATTAATCCAATAATTTTTCATGTTAGATGTGCATGCCATATTTTTAACTTGGTTGTAAAAGATGGTCTTAATTTATTTTCTGATGCTTGTAGTAAAATACAACATGCTTGTGGCTATATTTTTCGTGCTCATAAACAACGTAGAATTCGTGAATTTGCTCAACAATGTGCTAGTGCTGGCCTTCCATTTAGAAAAGTTCCAAAAGATGTATGTACTAGGTGGAATTCTACTTATGAAATGCTTAAAGTTGCTTATGATTATCGGGTGCCCATCCAAAAAGTATTTAATATGCATAATGCTTACCCTGTTGATCAAATTGTTGATTCTGATTGGGATGAAATTAGAGATCTTACTAAATTTTTAGAAAAATTTTATTATGCTACAAAATAATTTTCTGGTATATATTATCCTACTATTACACAAATATTATGGTATGTTTGTGGAATTTCTGTTGTATTTGGTAAGTATAAAAAAAATCCAACTTATGCACCAGCCATTAAAGAAATTATTTTAAAATTTAAAAAGTATTTTTTCCCTATTCCCGAAGTTTATTTAATTTCTACACTACTTAACCCATCTTTAAAACTAAGAGGTGCAAAGGGTCTTGTTCGTAAAATTTATGAGAATTTAGAAATTCAAGAAAATGAACAACCATCTCTCGAAAACTGCCAAGCTAGCATATATTTTTATGCTAGTATCAAT
>NW_017702576.1:0-1638 GCF_001879085.1 Nicotiana attenuata | reverse complement strand
CAACAAAAAATGCACAGAAGTGTAGTATGAGTACGTAATCAACGTGTACTCAGTGAGTATCCCGCCTAATCCCGAAGGGGTAGAGACGAGATGGTCAACTTTGACACTTTCTAAAGGTCCAATAATGATTCATCCTTAATATATATACTAGTCAGTGGATTTATTTCTATAAACATGATTTTAGTCCAAATAGAAGGAAACCAATAAACAATTAATTCCTTTATAGGAAATTTTCCAGAATTCCTTTTTTAAATATAATCCAAATATTTTTAAGCCATAAAAAGGCAATAATAACTTAATTAAGTCCCAGGCAGCAATACAAGCATGCGCAATCACACCGAGGCGACGACCCGATCCAACAGAAATAAATGTGCACTTGCCGAGGGTCGACGGCGCGCCTATAGATGCATCTATTAATCTGCCGAGGCGTTCGGCCCGTTCCAAAAATAAACACACACAGACAGACAGTCAGTCAAGAAGTCAACGTGGAGCAAATATCCAAGAAAGGTCAATTCTTTTTAATAATTTGATAAAACGAAGCTTAAGGTCTTTTTAGAAATTCGTTTATTAATTTAATATGATTTAAGCAACTCTAGCCATCAATGGGTTCACAATTAATCCAAGTATAACATGCTTTTGGGCCCTAGACTACCCGGACAATAGCATAATAGTAGCTACGCACGGACTCTCGTCACCTCGTGCGTACGTAGCCCCCACCATTAGGAGCACATAATCAATTTAACTCACCTATGGGGTAATTTCCCCCTCACAAGATTAGAAAGGAGACTCACCTCGCTCCGAAGACTCATAACCGGCGTTCTACATCCTTCCGAAGGCTTGAACCAACGCACAATGCTCCAAACTAGCCAACGATCATACAAATCCATTAATATATGCTCAACTATATTTTACAACCCAATTTATAACAATTCCTAACCCCGAACGAAAAGTTGACAAAAATGCCCTCGGGCCCACGTGCCCGGAATCCGTAATTTTTCGAAGATAAAGATTACCCATGACCTTAGGAACTCAAATATATAATTCTTACTAAATTCCATACTCAATATCGTGGTCAAATTCGAAGAAATGTAAATTTCTAGGTTTTCCACCAAAATCTCAAATTTATATAAATTTCAATGTCTAAATCCGTATATAAACTTGTATTTAACTCAAAACCAGTAGAAATCACTTACCCAAAGCTTGGTGACGAAAATGGCGCTCAAAAGTTTCTCCAAATCGGCTCCCATGGAAGAAAAATGAAGTGAAATGAGCCAAAACCCGATTTAAAATAACACTGCCCAGACGAACCCTTCTATGCGATCGCAATCATAGCTCTGCGATCGCATAGGCCAAAAATGCTGCCTCCCAAATTGCACTATGCGATCGCATAGAGGGACCTGCGATCGCATAGGGTCCAACCTTCCTCCTATGCGATCGCATTGCACCTCCTGCGATCGCATAGGCAAAAATTCCAACACCTCTCCCCTTGCTCTATGCGATCGCAGACCTCCTCATGCGATCACATAGAGTAAAAATCTGCTGCACTTATACCAGAAAACCAGCAATCCTCACAAGGTGAAAATCGATCCGTTAACCATCCGGAATCCACCCGAGGCCCCTGGGACCCCACCAAACCAT
>NW_017702575.1:0-1638 GCF_001879085.1 Nicotiana attenuata | reverse complement strand
GCTCTTCTTTAGAAATGCACCACACTCCTAGCTTCATTGTTGGGCAAGGCTACAGCCTCAACCCATTTTGACACATAATCAACCGCTACAAGAATGTAAGTGTTCCCACACGAGCTAACAAAAGGGCCCATAAAATTGATACCCTATACATCAAAGATATCAACTTCCAGAATTGTGTTCAGAGGCATCTTATCTTTCTTGGAAATCCCGCCCGCTCGTTGACATTGATCACATGTTTTCACTAGATCACTTGCATCTTTGAACAAGGTTGGCCAATAAAAACCACAACTCAGAACTTTCAAAGCCGTCCTCACCCCTCCATGATGGCCACCATAGGGGGAGGAATGACAAGCCTCCAAAATACTCACTTGCTCTCCCTACGGGACACACCTTCGAATCACACCATCCGTGCAAATCTTGAACAAGTATGGCTTATCCCAATAGAAGTCCAGACTATCCCGTTTGAGCTTCTTCCTTTGGTTAGAAGAGAGCTCACACGGGATGATGCCAGTCACAATGAAATTAGCAATATCCGCAAACCATGGCATATCACACATTGACACAGAAAGTAGTTGCTCATCGGGGAATGTATCATTGATCTCCAAGCCATCACACGGCCTTCCTTCCTCCTCCAAGCGGGACAAATGATCCGCAACTTGGTTTTCACTACCTTTCCGGTCCACTATTTACAAATCAAACTCTTGAAGAAGTAACACCCATCGCATCAACCTTACCTTGGAGTCTTTCTTGGTCATCAAATACCTAAGGGCCGCATGGTCGGTGTGCACTATGACTTTGGCCCCCATAAGATATGGCCGAAATTTTTCCATGGCGAACACAATAGCCAACAATTCCTTCTCCGTCACCGTGTAGTTCCGCTGAGCTTCATTCATAGTCTTGCTCGCATAGTACAGGGATTAAAACATCTTGTTCACTCTTTGACCCAAAACTGCCCCAACCGCAACATCACTCGCGTCGCACATGAGCTCGAAAGGCAAGCTCCAATTGGGTGCGGTAATGATCGGGGTAGTTGTCAACTTATACTTTAGAAGTTCAAAGGCCTCCATACATTTCTCATCAAACACAAACTTAGCATCTTTCTCTAGCAACTTGCAAAGGGGATTCACAACCTTCGAAAAATCCTTGATAAAATGCTGGTAAAACCCCGCATGCCCAAGGAAATTTCTCACCCCTTTGATAGAAGTGGGGGGAGGAAGCCTTGAAATCACCTCAATTTTGGCTTTGTCTACTTCACTCCCATGCTTAGAAATTTTGTGACCCAACACTATGCCCTCTTCAACCATGAAGTGGCATTTTTCCCAATTAAGAACAAGATTCGTTTCTTTACATCGGGCTAGGACTCTATCCAAATTTCCCAAACACTCTTCAAATGAATCACCAACCACACTAAAGTTATCCATAAAGACCTCCAAAATGTCTTCCACCATATCGGTGAAAATAGCCATCATGCATCGTTGGAAGGTCGCCGGAGCATTGCACAACCCGAACGTCATCCGAGAAAAAGCAAATGTACCATATGGGCAGGTAAATGTGGTCTTCTCTTGGTCCTCCGGAGCAATTAAGATTTGATTATAACCCGAATATCCATCCAAAAAACATAAAAGGCTACGCCCCGCA
>NW_017702574.1:0-1638 GCF_001879085.1 Nicotiana attenuata | reverse complement strand
GTTATTGTGGGCAACTGCTGTGAATAGAGGCTACCGTTTCGAGTGTTTGGATTATGTGGTATATCAGATGGTCTCACCTGAGGTTGCAGGTATGGGTTATTACAGCTGGTTCGGGTTTATTCTGAATATAGACGTGAGGTTCTGATCTTGTGTATGATTTCAGAAAGTGCAATGTGGTTCTACGGTTTATGGTCTAGATGGATTGTGAGATTTCAGCTATGTTGTATTATCGGACCTATGCAAGATAGGGTGACGTGGGATCACCCCGGGTGTATGCTCGGTAAGGTCATTCAGCTATTGGTTGGCTTCTAGTACAACTCTGGGTACGCTCGAGGACGAGCGTTGGTTTAAGTTGGGGAGGATATGACGACCCGACCCGTCATCTCATGAGTTACCGCCCCGTTTCCCCCATTTTATGCTTCTTCATGTTTCATTATCAGTATTTGGTGTGTTATAGTTGATTCGGATTGGTTTTGGTAGAAATGAGGCACTTAGTCTCTTTAAGGAAGGCTTAAGTTGGAAAGTTAACCGGACGTTGACTTATGAGTTATAGGGATCAGATGTGAATTCCGGTGATTCAGTTAGTTTCGGGGGATTATTTGTGACTTAGGAGTGTGATCGGAATTTATTTTGGAGGTCCGGTGTAGAATTAGGCTTGAATTGGCGAGGTTAGTATTTTGGCGAATTCCGGTTGATGGGTGAGATTTTGATCCGAGGGTCGGAATGGAATTCCGAGAGTTGCTGTAGCTTCGTTAAGTGATTTGTGATGTGTGTGCAAAATTTTAGGTCATTCGGACATCGTTTGGTTGGGTTTTTGATCGAATGCGTGTTTCGGAAGTTTTAGAAGAACTTAGGCTTGAATCCGATGTAATTTGATGGTTTCGGTGTTGTTTGATGTGTTTTGATGATTGGAACAAGTTTGAATGATGTTATAAGATGTATTGGTGCTGCTGGTTGAGGTCTCGGGGGCCTCAGGTGAGTTTCGGGTGGTCAATCGGACCCTTTTCCATGTTGAGATGTTGCAGAAATTGACCATCAGCTGTTGCAGAAGAATTTGCCTTCGCGATCGCGTGAGGTCCCTCGCGATCGCGTAGAAGGAAATTGGGTTGGCCTGAGTTTGGCCTTCGCGTTCGCGTTTGGTGTCTCGCGTTCGCGGAGGGCCTTGACCCTGTGCTTCGCGTTCGCAGTGAGGGTGTCGCGTTCGCGAATAAGGATTTGGAGCCCAGTGGAGTTTGTTCTATGCGTTCGCGTGTGAGGTAGCGCGTTCGCGTAAGTATGAGGCCTAAACTATCGCGTTCGCATGGATTGAGTCGCGTTCGCGTAGAGTGTTTTGAGCTTTTAAATTTTTGCACTTCGCGTTCGCGAGGTAGTGGTCGCGAACGCGATGAAGGATTTTCCAGCTTGGGCAGAAAGTTTATAAACATTTCATCTGCGATTTTTAGCCATTTTTCCCCCATGGTTGATCATTTTGAGAGCTTCTTGGTGGAGATTAAAGAGGGATTCAAGGAGAATCGATTGGAGTTAAGATTTTGAACTTGAAACTCGTTTTATGTGAAATCCACTAGAAATTCATGAAAATTAAGCCAAAAGTGAAGAACTAGGGCTTGAGTTTTGGGATTTTTAAATTGGAAATTGAAG
>NW_017702572.1:0-1639 GCF_001879085.1 Nicotiana attenuata | reverse complement strand
GCGATGGTGTTATGTGAGCATACGGCTCTTTAGTTTCAGACATATATCGCACCTCAGTTGTGCTTGAGTTTGTTGGCTTATGGCACTATATGTCTCTCAGGGATGGTATTATGCACTTAGCGTGCTTGTGACCGATACTCGGTATCTTGTTGTAATGAGCAATTCAGCTCGATGTGTATCTCCTTATGTGAGTTTTATGTGCGGATCGGGTTGCACGCCGCAACAGTGTGATGATAACTACAGTCCCTTATATTTTATTCTATGTGTTTTGTTTCTCCATTTTCTTAGGAAAGTTCATATTAGTTGCGTGATTTGATTAGCCCTTCCAGAGTTCATTTTCCTTATGTATCGCCTGGACATGACACGGAGAAATGTTGGCATCTGAAAACTGCCACTCAAGAACTTATTGATACACGGAGAATTGAGGTGCAGGCTCCGGAGACTCCCAATATCATGCAGAATCCGCTACCAATTCATCATGAGGCTCACATGATCGAGTTAGTGCAGAAGGGAGAATACAAGAAGCCGTCACAAACTGTGATGATGATTAAGGCAAGTGAAAATAAAGCAAACGAGAAATTGGTTGATGGGAAAGCCTTGGTCGCAATGGACCGGACAGTTAGTGAACCAGTGGTGATAATAGAACCAGAGCCTGTTAAGGTGATAATACCAGGAGCGGTTATTAAGCCTGTGTTGGTTGTAAAAGGCGCTCGAACAGAACCAGTTATCATTAAACCAGTGACCCAGTTGCCTGTGGTTAGTGAGAAAGCTGTCCCGTGGAATTATGATAGAGTGACTGTGATGTACCAAGGAAAGGAAATTAAAGAAGAAGTGTGCGAAACTCATGGGTTGACTAGATCAGGGAGGTGCTTCGCCCCTGAGGAATTGAGAAAGGTTAAAGCAGCTAAAGACAATCTGGCTCCGACAAAGAGGGCTGTTACTGAAGAAGAAGCTGAAGAGTTCCTGAAAAAGATGAAGGCTCAGGACTATTCGATTGTGGAACAATTGAGAAAAACCCCGGCACAAATCTCATTATTGTCCTTATTGATCCACTCGGATGAACACCGCCGGGCGTTGATGAAGATTCTAAACGAAGCTCATGTGCCAGATAAAATCACTGTGAATCATCTTGAGAAGATTGCAAACAAAATTTTTGAGGTGAACAGGGTAACATTTTCTGATGATGAGTTGCCATTGGAAGGAACTGAACATAATAGAGCTCTTTACCTCACAGTGAAGTGTGAAGATTCCGTGATGACTCGGGTGCTAATTGATAATGGGTCCAGTGCAAATATTTGCCCTCTTTCCACCCTAGAAAAGTTGAAAGTTGACAGAGAAAGAATTCATAAAAATAGCATCTGTGTAAGGGGATTTGACGGCGGAGGGAAAGACACAGTGGGAGATATTGTATTGGAGCTAACAATAGGACCTGTGGAATTCACTATGGAGTTTCAAGTGCTCGATGTCAGCGTTTCCTACAATCTTTTATTGGGACGGCCCTGGATTCATGCCGCAAAGGCGGTACCGTCTACTTTGCATCAAATGGTCAAATTTGAATGGGATCGGCAGGAGATCGTGGTCCATGGAGAGGACAATTCTTGTAATGCTATTACATCCTTCGAGGAAGTTGAAAATGACA
>NW_017702571.1:0-1639 GCF_001879085.1 Nicotiana attenuata | reverse complement strand
CAAAAAAGGGTCCTAAAAAAATTAAATAGAATGAATTCAAATTTACAACGGAGTAATTGATTATTAGTCAGACCAAAAAACGTACAAAAGTAGACATGTGGAAAATTGGAAAACAAAAAAAATCAAATATGATTTGCTCTTATTTTGTGTGTACTCAATTACTTGTAGCCCAATAACTTACAGATTGAGATGAGTCCAATAAATATATAGGATAAGGATTAAGGAACACCATGGATGCCACCAAAAGGGAACACGATCTAGTACCCACATGGCATTAAAATCAATTGTTTTTTTCCTCTTGATTTTTCATGTTTGTATCCGTACTGGGGCTCGATTGAATTCGAATTTGCGTCCGTAAGTCCGACAGTAGGAGATAAAACGTTTCCTATCAAAGATGATTTTATACTCAAGACTCGAGCACGAGACCATTAATTAAGGTTGAAAAAATACTTCCTGCTCCAACACATTCATGCTGGTATTAATCTCAACTGTTTCTTTGACAAGACAAGGATTTTGCAACTTGGCTTTCGTATGTGGTACACATGAGTTTATAAAACATTCATTAATACTACCAGAATCCTATTCTAAGGCCCCCCATATAAGGCACATGCTTAATTGGACCTAAGTTTTAGTGCATATCCAACTTGCAACAACAGTATTGACTTGTTTGGAGTTGGTTTCAAATTTGTCTACTGAATTGATCGTATGAAGATTATACTTTTGCCTTACTAATTTGTCTCTTTGCGCTGATGGAACCCCTTTTGTGGCCCAAGACCAGGTTTTTAGGCTTTTATCTCATCTTGGAAATTAATACAGTGGCAACAATCGATCACTTCCAAAATGGTACATAGTTTATTACTATTATGAATGTGGTCAGATGGTTGACATTTCTTCATTTTTGATTAGAAATTTCGGGTTCAGGTCCTAAAAATTTTAAAAAACTTCTTAATAGGGAGCGTTTTATTCCCTTAGTAGACCTACACAAAGAAGATCCAAATTAATTTGATTAATGAGTTTCGAATACTGAACGTTCAAACGAAAAAAAAATGTAGCTTATTGGAGTATCCTAATAACTATTTTTAATTTGAGGCTTTCTCCGCGTTTTGGTTGTAAATATGATATGAAAGACCAAAATCCATCGCTTTCAAGTTATTTATACATTTAGATAGTATACAACATTTTTCGTGTACGATTAATTTTGTGGTAAAATTATCCAATTCTCTTACTTTGCTCGAATAAAATAGATACATTCCCCACTCCAAGAGAGACAATTACTAGAATATTTTATCTATATTAAAAAATAATAATAAATAGACAAAATCAAGAACTAGCTTGTGTAGAAAGAATTTGGGACGTTGGTGCATTATGCGATTATTGAGAACACTTCCCCAAATGGTTAATGTGGAGATGCCGATTTTTATAAAATGGGCCAGCTTAGCCCCACAATGTACTTCGGATAATACTTGGGTTGGATCTTAATTATGGGCCAAGAGCAAAAGTGTGCGAGTAGATTCAAGGTGATTTGCACAATGGATCTTTACACAAATAGTCGGCTATATTCATTATTTTTTTTAGGCATATATATATTATATATAATTATACATATATAATATATAAATTTTGCATATATATATATATA
>NW_017702570.1:0-1640 GCF_001879085.1 Nicotiana attenuata | reverse complement strand
CGTTTGGGTCTATGTTGATTATAAAACCTTGCGGAAAATGATTAATTTGGAAGTTTTGCCTAAATTTGAATGCGATAAATCAAAAATGTCAAATATGTGTGGAATCTAAGTATGTTAAACGTCCTTATAAGTCAGTTGAAAGGATTCAGATCCTTTAGACTTAATTCGCACAAATATTTGCGATATGAAGTCAATACCATCTCGCGGTGGAAAGAAGTATTTCATAACTTTATTGACGATAGTACTCGATATTGCTATGTTTACTTACTTAATAGTAAAGATGAAGCAATAGACGCATTCAAGCAATACAAAAATAAAGTTGAAACACAACTTAACAAGAAAATCAAAATGATAAGAAGTGATAGGGGTGGTGAATATGAATCTCCTTTTGAACAAATATGTTTAGAATATGGAATTATTCATCAAACAACGGCCCCTTACACGCCCCAATCCAATGAGATTGCAGAAAGAAAGAATCGTTCATTAAAGGATATGATGAACGCATTATTGATAAGTTCTGGTTTGCCACAGAACTTGTGGGGGGAAGCTGTTCTTACGGCTAGCCGAATACTAAATCGAGTATCCCATAGCAAAACACAATCCATTCCATATGAAAAATGGAAAGGAAGGAAGCCCAATTTGAATTATTTTAAAGTGTGGGGGTGTTTAGCAAAAGTGCAAGTTCCTAAACCCAAAAGGGTAGAATTAGGACCGAAAACCGTTGATTGTGTTTTCATAGGATATGCGACTAATTATAAAGCATATCGATTTCTGGTTCATAAATCAGAATATCCCGACATTCATAATAATACGGTTATAGAATCAGATAATGCTGAGTTCTTTGAAAATATATATCCGTATAAAAAGGAATGTGAGTCGATTGGTGAAGGATCTAAACGACCTCGGGAAGAAACAAAAGAAAGTACACTTAACCAGGAGGATCCAAGACGTAGTAAACATCAAAGAACGTCTACTTCATTTGGACCAGATTTTGTGACTTTCTTATTGGAAAATGAGCCTCAAACATTTAAAGAAGCTATGTCTTCTTCGGAATTATTATTTTGGAAAGAGGCAGTCAATAGTTAAATAGAATCCATACTGAACAACCATACATGGGAATTGGTTGATCTTCCTCCTGGAAATAAACCGTTGGGTTCTAAATGGATCTTTAAGAGGAAAATGAAAGATGATGGCACTATTGACAAATTTAAGGCAAGACTTGTGGTCAAAGGGTATAGACAACGAGAAGGTCTTGAGTATTTCGATACATACTCTCCAGTTACAAGAATTACGTCCATACGAACGTTAGTAGTGTTAGCTGCAGTTTATGGTCTTGAAATTCTTCAAATGGATGTTAAGACAGCCTTCTTAAATGGAGAGTTGGAGGAAGAAATTTACATCGAACAACCTGAAGGGTTTGTGGTTCCAGGTAAAGAAAAGAAGGTATGTAGACTTGTTAAGTCCCTTTACGGACTAAAACAAGCACCCAAACAATGGCATGCGAAATTTGACCAAACAATGTTGTCAAATGGTTTTGAAATAAATGAATGTGATAAATGTGTGTACATTAAAAAGGTTCCAAATCACATAGTCATTGTTTGCTTATATGTGGATGATATGCTGATAATGAGTAATGACAT
>NW_017702569.1:0-1640 GCF_001879085.1 Nicotiana attenuata | reverse complement strand
CCTTTTTCTTCTTCGCATTCGCGGACACTTGACCGCGTTCGCGTAGCTTGCCAGACTCCCTTCACCGCGTTCGCGTTTCCCCTATCGCGTTCGCGTATAACAGTTCCTGGACCCCAGCAATTTCCTTCTACGCGTTCGCGTCTGTCTCCACGCGATCGCGATAGCTTACCCAGTTTACCCTTCGCGAACGCGGCCCCTCTCCCGCGAACGCGAAGGGCAATTTTGAGCGAATTTTTAAGTTAAAAACAGAACAGTAGCTCGGGATTTTAATAAAAATACACGAACTCCTTTCTTCTCCAAGCACTTAGGCGTCCATTGAAGCTCCCTTTCATCAAAACTTCTTGGGTAAGCATTGTTCAACTTGTTTTCTTCAATTTTCTCTATTAATTACTAAATTCCTAGCCCTAAATCTTGAAATCAAAGTAGAAATTATGGGTTTTGGGTAGAGTTAGGGTTTTGAGAATTTTGGGTGATTCAACCTCAATTTGGGGTCGAATCTTAAAACAAATTATATCTTTGAACTCGTGGGGTTATGGGTGATTGGGTTTTGGTCCGAGCCTCGTGTTTGGACCATGTGGGACCGGTGTCGAATTTTGGTATTTTTGGAAGAATGCTAGGGACTTCATTTTTAGGCTATGGGATTTTGTTTTTGAGTCTTTATTGATATTATTGAATTGATTATGCCTAGATATCGTTGTTTCGGAGTCGGATTGTAGAGGAAAGGCGGTATTGGAGAGTTGATTGCTATTCTTGGACCGAGGTAAGTGTTTGTTCTAACTTTGGTTAGAGGGAATAGGATTAGGATATTATTTGCTAATTGCTAAATGAAGAGTACGGTGTATAGGCATGGTGATGGTTATCTATACGCCGGAGTCTAGCATGACTGTGGGTCTTAAATGTGTTTGAACCGGACTTTGTGAAACATTCTTTCTTGTCTAATTGCTAAGTTTCCTATAATGTGAAGGGTTGAGGAGGAATTGCGATTGGTATATTATTGGATCGTTGTCTCGAACTAGAATTTGATAATTGAGAAAGAAGTGATTAAAAGAGAAAGTGTTGTGACTTTTCCCTTGCCGGGACACGTAGTCTATTATTGTTGTTGTTCCCTTGCCGGGATATTTGGGCTGTTAGTTGTACCCTTGCCGGGTTAAATTGTTATGTTGTTGAATTTCCCCTAATGGGGCCTCCTTTAGAAAGATTATATGTATTATTCACTATGAAATGGGATCGTGTGGCACGCCGACCACTTATATATTATAAAATGGGATCGTGTGGCACGCCGACCAATTATATATTACAAAATGGGATCGTGTGGCACGCCGACCACTTATATATTATAAAATGGGATCGTGTGGCACGCCGACCACTTATATATTATAAAATGGGATCATGTGGCACACCGACCACTTATATATATAATGAAATGGGATCGTGTGGCACGCCGTCCACTTATGAATTAAGAAATGGGATCGTGTGGCACGCCGACCACTTATATATGAGCCATGGTATTGAGGTAGTTTCGTCGTTATATCCGTTGACCTGTATTCACTGTATTTTCCCCGAGCATGCCCCTTCCCTTTAGTTGATGTTCTCTATGTTATTCCGTTGCCTTTGTATATATATATCTGTACAGGTTGTTT
>NW_017702568.1:0-1641 GCF_001879085.1 Nicotiana attenuata | reverse complement strand
ATTCAACTACGATTGAACCGGGACTCAGGCTATGTGCCTTCGCCAAAAAGTTCAACTATGGTTGAACCAAGTCAGGCTATGCGCCTTCGCCAACAAATTCAACTACGGTTGAACCAAGACGGGCTATGCGCCCTCATTAGCAAGTTCAACTACGGTTGAACCAGGACTCAGGCTATGTGCCTTCGCCAAGAAGTTCAACTACGGTTGAACCAAGTCAGACTATGCACCTTCGCCAACAAATTCAACTACGGTTGAACCAAGACGGGCTATGCGCCCTCATTAGCAAGTTCAACTACGGTTGAACCAGGACTCAGGCTATGTGCCTTCGCCAAGAAGTTCAACTACGGTTGAACCAAGACAGGCTATGCGCCTTCACCAACAAGTTCAACTACGGTTGAACCAAGACGGGCTATGCGCCCTCATTAGCAAGTTCAACTACGGTTGAACCGGGACTCAGGCTATGTGCCTTCGCCAAAAAGTTCAACTACGGTTGAACCAAGACAAGCTATGCGCCTCCATTAGCAAATTCAACTACGGTTGAACCGGGACTCAGGCTATGTGCCTTCGCCAAAAAGTTCAACTACGGTTGAACCAAGTCAGGCTATGCGCCTTCGCCAAAAAGTTCAACTACGGTTGAACCAAGTCAAGCTATGCGCCTTCGCCAACAAATTCAACTACGGTTGAACCAAGACAGGCTATGCGCCTTCATTAGCAAATTCAACTACGATTGAACCAAGACTCAGGCTAGGTGCCCTCGCCATTAAATCCAACGAGCTCGACCTCGCTCGAACTACAAGGATGGACGCCTTCGTCCTCAACTTTAGCAAGTTCAACCACAGTTGAACCGAAACTCAGGCCAAACGCCTTCATCCGTGAAAGCAAAGCCCGACCTCCAACAAATCAACGCGCAGGGTAGGCACCCTCGCCATTCAAGTAAGTTCTCCCAACTCGAATTAAGACTCGGGCCGCGTAAAGTTCGGCCCCGGTCAAACTATGAGGCTTCGTTTTTTACTATCACGACCGGTAGTTCGACCGCGTCCGAACTGGGACTAAGGCTAAACGCCGCTTTCGCCAAATAACGGCCAAGACTCGCCCGCACCGAGTTGAAAAAGCAAGGCCATCAATTATATTATGGCTAAGGCCATCGTCGCCAACAGTCGACCTAGATTCGACTAAGGTGAATAAACGACTCGACGACAGTCGAAGTCGCCTACATGGCTAAGGCCATCGTCGCCAACAGTCGACCTAGATTCGACTAAGGTGAATAAATGACTCGACGACAGTCGAAGTCGCCTACATGGCTAAGGCCATCGTCGCCAACAGTCGACCTAGATTCGACTAAGGTGAATAAACGACTCGACGACAGTCGAAGTCGCCTTTATGGCTAAGACCGTCGATTCTGTCACGACTAAAGTCGTCGATCTAAATTCGACTAGGGCCGCCAATGCCGACGTTCAACAAAAAGCGCAACAAAAACTCTAAAGAACGAAAGAAAAACAGTGACACAAAATAAGCACAAGGCAGGCAATAGAAAAGAAAACTTATATATTTACAAAGTCAAATTGCGGGTCATCCCGCTTACACCCGGCCAAGGCCGATCAATACAAGAAATAAAAAGAAAACCAACAAGAAACTTCTAAA
>NW_017702567.1:0-1641 GCF_001879085.1 Nicotiana attenuata | reverse complement strand
GGAATCGGAATCTGACCCCGATATCAAAAAGTCGACTCCCGGTCAAACTTCTCAAAAACCTCCAAATTTCTAACTTTAGCCGAATGACTCCAAAATGACCTACGGACCTCCAAATCCACTTCCGAACACGCTCCCAATACCATAATCACCATACGGAGTTATTCCCAGACTCGGAATCCCAAACGGTCATCTATAGCATAAAATTACCTCCACCCTAAATTCGTGAAATTCTTCAAAAGTGCTAACTTCCACAATAGGCGCTGAAACACTCCCGGGTCATCCAAAAACCCGATTCGAACATACGCCCAAGTCCGAAATTATCATACGAACGTGCTGGAACCTTCAAATCCCGATTTCGAGGTCATTTACCCAAAAATCCAATCTTAGTCAATTCTTCCAAATTAGAGCTTTCGAAATGAGAATTTTCTTTCCAAATCAACTCTGAACTTCCCGAATTTCAATTCTGACCACGCGTACAAGTCATAATACATGAAGTGAAGCTACTCATGGCCTCAAACTGCCGAACGACATGCCAGAGCTCAAAACGACCAGTCGGGTCGTTACATTCTCTCCCACTTAAACATGCGTTCGTCCTCGAACGTGCTATGAACTGCGTTGGAGTTGTCCAAATCGCCGTTTATCAACTCGTGCACCTTCCCGTGCTACCACGACTCAGTTGAGCACATTAAATCGATCTAATCTGAAGGTATTTTCTTTTATTTAGGCAATTAAGCCTTAGAGCCCAATTCCAACATCCGAAATTCTCTTCCAGGCCTGCTTCCAACATACGAACACTGTATCAACCACCACATGATGTACCAGAACGTGATTGCATACCTTTTGCTGAATTCACACCATGCACCACATATTTCACATGACCATAATAACATCCTCTGATAATATTAGCCGAAATTTCACGAATCCGATGCTCACAATGCACCTCATGACAAATATAAGTCTTGTTCCAACTCTTGCAATACCCCCACGACGGAGAAGATGTGTAGAAATTCATAACCAACTGCTGAGTCAACAAATCATTGAGTCTCTCCTCTTGACTAGAATCATCGCCTCATTATGAACCAAATAATGGTATTTGCTATTTAATATACTGCATACAATCCGATCGCACTGATCCCATCTGCTAATCTCGTCTCACCCAGTATAAGCAATTCAGGTGATAAGCCACCTCAGACATGACCAAAAGTCTCATATGATGCCACAAGCTACCAACTCAAATGGGATACGTAAGGAAAACGAACTCTGGAAAGGACTACTCAACCCACGTAACTAATTAAACTACCGTAATGGCGTTATGAAACTTCCTCAAAAATGAGAAACAACATACAAGAACAGATATAGGAGACTGTACTCAACATCACACTGTTGCGGCGTGCAACCCGATCCATACAACACATCCGTGGCAGCGTGCCACCTGATTCATACATAATAATCTATAAGGAATTACTTATCGAGCTAAAATACTCATACCTGCAAAATGTCCGAATATCGGCCACAAGCACGCCAAGTGCATAATACCATCCCTGGAGAGACAGATAGAGCCACACACTACAAAACTCAAGCACAACTAAGGTGTGATATATGATCTGAATCTCGAGACCATCCCTGCTCACATACACCCAA
>NW_017702566.1:0-1641 GCF_001879085.1 Nicotiana attenuata | reverse complement strand
GAGCCTTTTCTTTCCAAATCCCGGAACAAAAACCGAGGATCTCCCGGCCAAAAAACCGAGGAGCTTTTTCTTTCAAAATCCCGGCCAAAAAACCGAGGATCTCCCGGCACAAAAACCGTGGAGCTTTTTCTTTCCAAAATCCCGGAACAAAAACCGAGGATCTCCCGGCACAAAAACCGTGGAGCCTTTTCTTTATCCCGGAACAAAAACGAGGACCGAAAAAACCGTGGAGCTTTTTCTTTCCCAAATCCCGGAACAAAAACCGAGGATCTCCCGGCACAAAAACCGTGGAGCTTTTTGCTTTCCAAAATCCCGGAACAAAAAACCGAGGATCTCCCGGCCAAAAAACCGTGGAGCTTTTTCTTTCCAAATCCCGGCCAAAAACCGAGGCCCGGCCAAAAAACCGGAGCTTTTTCTTTCCAAATCCCGGCCAAAAAACCGAGGATCTCCCGGCCAAAAAACCGTGGAGCTTTTTCTTTCCAAATCTCGGCCAAAAATCGAGGATCTCTCTACACATTCCTGATTTGATTGCTTAGATATGTGTCACAACTAACTCACGAAATTTTCCTAGTGAAAACTGGGGCAGAAAATTTCGTTCGTCTTGGTATCCTAAGCAGGTCAACCTCAAGACACAAGGTGTGAGATGACCAATGGAATAAATCTCAATCCAGAATCAAGAAAAGAAGAAAAGAACAAAAAAGATGAACTCAAATGTGAAGCAAGCAAGGGCGCGAATTGCTCAAAATCTGATTGAAGTCACAAGCTCCGTTGATCTTGTTTTGACCCAATGCTGCATGAAGAAGTAAAACACCTACAACTGGCGAGCATCAAGATTCAGATCGGAGTCCACAGCAAGATCAGCTAAGACTCAAGATCAAGTTTCAAGACAATTATAGATAGGAATCTTGTAACTCATAGTTGATAGGCATAGCTAGCATAGCTTTGATTTTCTTTTTGGCGTAATAAGGAGGTCGGCAAGCAGTAGCAGCAGCAACAGCAGTGAAATCACAGCTCCTGGTAGTCCCAGCTACCAAGCACTTCAGAACTACACTGACCTGATTCCTTTATAGCCAAGGATATGTAGGCAACCTTTGAAGCAGGGTTCGGTCAGGCTCTTTTCAAAAATGCTTCTCATGGATTTCAAACAGGCAAAAATCCCTCATATTGCTCACTTTATCTTTGCCCGAAAACTCTTCATGTTTCCGAGCAAAGAGGGGCAGTTGTAAGCATGTGATTTTTGCCCTATACGAAATACTCCTACAAAATCCCGAGAAAATAGATTTTTTCTTAATTATTTGCTATTTTAGGAATTTTATAGATTTTTATTAATTGTTTGCATTTTTCTTGCATTTAAATCATGAAAAAGTCCCAAAAATAGCACGTAGGGCGTTTAGGCCTTATCTTTACATTATTAGGATTAATTAGTAATTACTTGTTTAATAAAATTTAAAAATTACAAAAAATGCTTCATTTTTGTACTTTTTCCTTTTATTGATTTTTTTTTTCTTTTAATTTAGGATTAAGTAGCTTTTATTAGTTTTATTAGTTTAATTTCACATTTTTAGATAATCTAGGATTTTAATTTTAGGATTTAATTAAAGAAGAAGGGGAAGCTAGCCAAATCCCGGAAACCGGCACAAA
>NW_017702565.1:0-1642 GCF_001879085.1 Nicotiana attenuata | reverse complement strand
AAACTTGAAATGTATTCCCTTGTTCTCCAGATGGGCGCCTGATTGCTGACACTTGAAATGTATTCTCTTGTTCTCCAGGTGGACGCCTGATTACCAAAACTTGCAATGTATTCCCTTGTTCTCCAGGATTACAACAAAACAGACAAAACAAAAGAAATTTTTCTGCCCCAGTTTAGGATTTGGGCATATTTGTGAGTGTTAACCAGATCAGGTTTCCTACAGAGCTCTAAGAATTTAAGAGCTAAATCCCATTATCCAGGAGGGCCCTGAGGACTTCAAATTAAATCTCATCTTAAGAGTAATAACTTTAAAGCTAAATTATATTTCCTAAAGGTAGAACCTACGCTAAATCTTGTTATCTATGAGGGTCTTTAAATTTAACTAGGTCCCATTATCCAGGAGGGTCTTGAGAATTTCAATTAAACCCCATTATCCAGGAGGGTCCTGAAAACTCTTTGGAAATTAAATCCCATTATCTAGGAGGAGCATGAAAGCTTTTAAGTTAAATCCCATTATCCAGGAGGGTCCTGAAAATTAAATCCCATTATCCAGGAGGGTCCTGAAAATTTAAAACTAAATCCCATTATCCAGGAGGGGCCTGAGAACTTTTTAAAATTTAAATCCCATTATCCAGGAGGGTCCTGAGCACTTGAAAACTACATTCCATTATCCAGGAGGGTCCTGAACACTTGAAAGCTAAGTCCTATTATCCAGGGAGGTCCTGACAATTCCTAACAATTACGAACCTAAGTTATATCTTCTAAAGGTATTACCCCTACTACATTTGTTATCTAATAAGTCTTAACTACTCCCCATTATCCAGGAGGGCCCTGACAACTTCTAGTTTTTAAAAAAAAAACAGTTTTAACCTAAGCAGACCTTGTTATCTATATCTTGTTATCTAAGCAGACCTTAAAACTACGTCCCATTATCCAGGAGGGTCCTGAAAATCAAAATTCAAGTCTTATCTTAAGAGTGCCAATTCTACGGCTGAATTATACTATCCTACAACAGTATCTTGTTATCTAAAGGAGATCTTAAAACTGTGTCCCATTATTCAGGAAGGTCCTGACAACTCCTAATTGAATCCTATCTTAAACAGGCAACTTTGAAACCAACTTATGTTCCTTGGCGTACATTTATGCTAAGTTATGCTACTCATGATTGTTTTGAGATTTAAACTAAGTCCCATTTTCTAGGAGGGTCCTGAGAACTCCTAATTGGATCCTACTTCAAACATGCGACTTTGAAACCACTTATATTCCCTGAGGTATCTTTATGCTAAATTACTACTCATGATTGCTTAAAAAAAACTGGGTTCCATTTTCCAGGAGGGTCCTGAGAATTTATGGTCAAACCTGTTTTGGTGCTTGCTTTTTCCCTAAGGAGGGTTTCTCCGAAACCAACGAAAACTTTCTACCCCTGTTTCAATCAAAGAAAAATCCTGTTAGTTTAAAATGTGGTGGTTGGTTTGTGGCCTTAAACTTTGAGAGGGATTGCTCCTTCACTCCCCATGATGACTGATTTCCACTTCGAAGACCTTGGCTGTTTATGGACTAACCCCTTTCTCTGTCGTCCTCATCACATAAAATACCTTTTCTCCGTTTCAGTACCCCAATATCCTCTATTTGCCATTGCACTG
>NW_017702564.1:0-1642 GCF_001879085.1 Nicotiana attenuata | reverse complement strand
TGAAAAAAGGAAATTTAGGGGAAAATACTTTTAAACATTCAATAGAACATAGACATGTTCCAGATCTAAGAAAATAAGCAAGTAAAGAACCTCGGACAGCTTAGGGTTGCAGAAAAAACCCTAGGAATGAGAAAGGTCTTGAGGAAAGTCAGATCCTGAGTCGAAAAGACTCATATTGCTCGAATATGCCGGAGTAATGGCCGGTGAAGCCATAGATCTACAGATCTGAGAAGGTCTTGGAGAGAACCATCGAAGTCAGGTTTCACAGCCTTGAATAGCTTAGGTCTAATGGTGAGGAAAGGTGAGTACAGACCATCCATGCCCTGAGACGCCATGGATTCCGGTGGAAATCCGATGAAATAAGGTGGGAGGAGGCTAGGGTTTCGGAGAGTTGTTGTGAGGATTTGAGAGACGAAGGGGTTCAAAGGCGGCGTCTCAGACGAAATGAATTAGGTTAAGGGGGGTTTGGAGATTAAAAAAGGAAAGGGGAACTTATGGCCGTTTATCAAAACGATCAACGGCCTGAATCAAAGGGGAGCCGGGTGGGTTTTTTAGTCGGGTCAGGGGTCGGGTAATTTTGGGATTGGGCTGGTTTAATTTGGGGCGGAATTGGGTCAAATTAAGGGCCAAAATTGAAAGGAAATGGGGGCTGTAATTGAAATAGAAATGGGCTAAATATTAAATAGGCAATTTTCCCCTTTTATTTTATAAAAATAGTGAAAAATGATTTTAAAAGCAAATTAAAAGTACTGAGATAATTAATAGTACATAAATATTAATTTAAAAATACTGGAGCTAATTTTACAATTATAAAATACTATTAATCTTAAAATAGGCTATAATTGCAATTATATACAATTTAGCTTTAAAAATACGAAATAAATTTGTAAAAATATACAAAAATCACCTTAATTATATTTTGGTGCAAATATGAGAATAAAATAAGTTATTCACAAAAAGGATAGTTTTGGGAAATAATTACTGATTTTTTTATTGTTAAAAATGGACAATAAGTCGATTTAAAAAATCTTAAAAATTAGGAAAAATACCAAAACACTTAGGTATGCTTATATGTGCATATATATGCTATTTTTGAAAGTATTTTGTATATAAAAAATTACATAGGGAAAAATTGGGTATTAACAGCTGCCCCTCTTTACCCGGGAAGGATGAAAGAGTTGTCGGGTAAAGATATGATGGCCAATTTTGACCGAACAAAATGATTTGAAGAATTTTGACCGAGCTCTGGTTCCTGAGCTGCCTACATATCCTTGGTCTTACAGGAATCAGGCCATATGTAGTTCGGGACCCGTCGACGAAACATGTCGATGGAGATTTTTTCAAGAACGGATGAGATATTCGAATTGGGGTAGCATTGCTATGAGTTTAATAGGGCTGCGGAAACTGGAGCGGTATCGCTCCTGCTGAGACGGCCGTTGCTAGCCATTTCACCTGCAAATAAACAACACGAGCGCATATGTTGTGCATAAATTTAAACATGATGCAACGTTGGACCATGAATGTTGTCTTTGGACGGTTAGGATGACGTCCTCGGACCATGGTGTCCTGGGCCATTAAACATATAATAAAGGATTCGCAAGCTATGAAATGATGTTCTCGGGCTATGAGATGATCGCCTACG
>NW_017702563.1:0-1642 GCF_001879085.1 Nicotiana attenuata | reverse complement strand
TATAAGTTGAAAGTCAATTTACAGGACATGGAAATAGTAAAGAAAGGGAAATCAGCTTCAAATGGAGTCTTCATTTAACAAAACTTCAACTCTATTACATGTGCAACACTCATTCCTCAATCATGAGCTAAGAAGGTACCTAGAAATTTGAAAGAAAATGGGGGTGAATAATCAGCACATACACAGCAGGAGTCAACAACAAACAGTCAGCCAAAACAACTCAAAACCCCAGGAATGATATATAACCAGCTCCAAGTAATAAATGTCAAATAACCCACGACCCAACCAAACTTTAAACCAAGTTTTTGATGACTAAGCTCAATCCATTTCCATTCAAGTGGTTTGAAGGAGTTTCAGAGGTTGAAAAGAAATTGAAAATCACTCAAAATCCAATGAAACAGTAGCAATTTAGCCGTCTATCTTTTTTCTGAATTTTAGCTCCAATTCCCTGCCTTGAAAGGCAAGAATAAGATGCCTTTATAGGCAAGCAATAGGGCAACTATCAGATTTCATTTTTTTTCAACTCTACCCTTTTCTAATTTTTATTTTTGCTACTTGATCCCTCAAAATTTGGCTTGTTTGCCAAGCAAAGCTCTTTTCAGCTTCTACCTCAGGTGGTTATTTAAAGATTCCCCACCCCAAAATTCCCAAACTACCCCCCAAATGAACCTAAATTACTTTGACCATCAAATGGTTAGGCTTGACCCCAAAACTTTGGGCTACTGCATTTAATAAGTTCAGTAACTCTTGGGCCTCTGATCCTTGAAACCCAAATTGGTTCAAATGACCACAGGTCACAAATGGGTGAGCCCAAAGTTCAAGCCACGACAGAAAACTAATGGCAACAAAAGAAAAATGGTCAAAGGGCTGAGTCCAAAGAACTCAGATGATTCCATAAAACAAGTAAACAATTTTAATTCACCTATCAACAATTATGAGCTAAATAAATAGATTCAAACAAAACACCTCAACAGGCTACTTAACAATTCTTAATACTGACTTATGAAAACAAAACAAAATAATTTTAATCTTTCAACAAAATCAAAACGAATTAACCTAAAAACTACTGCTATGCGAAATTAAGCTCTGAGCAACATAAACAAAAGAAAAACGAAAAGAAAAAAAAAAGAACAGAAATGGAGGAGAAACAAGAGAAGGTGAAGACAAACGAGGAATACGGAAGGGGATGGAAAGAATACATCTAAAATCAACGAACAAAGCCGATAAATCCTAACAAACTCCGATTTGACTCGAAACAGGTATTACCGTATGTTCTCTACGAAAACAAACGGTCAATACCCGCTTCAAGCCCTATCACTCAGAGAAGAGGAAGAGACCCTAATTAACATCTATAAGTTGAAATCTAATTACAGGACATGGAAATAGTAAAAGGAAAAGGGAAATCAGCTTCAAATGGAGTCTTCATTTAACAAAACTTCAACTCTATTACATGTGCAACACTCATTCCTCAATCATGAGCTAAGAAGGTACCTAGAAATTTGAAAGAAAATGGGGGTGAATAATCAGCACATACACAGCAGGAGTCAACAACAAACAGTCAGCCAAAACAACTCAAAACCCCAGGAATGATATATAACCAGCTCCAAGTAATAAATGTCAAATAACCCACGACCCAACCAAA
>NW_017702562.1:0-1642 GCF_001879085.1 Nicotiana attenuata | reverse complement strand
AATTTATTAAGTACTGGCTAAAGGATAAATACATTTTAAACAGTGGCTAAAGGGTAAAGACATCTCTAATTAGTGGCTAACTCTGCACTTCCCTGGCATATATTCATGACGTTAAAATAGTATGGGCTAGCCCGTTTTCGGATTGGTCATTTAAAAATAGCCAGCGTTTGCAAAGTTATTGAAAAATAGCGTTATTTTGCTGCAACACGGAAAGTTCTAGCATAATATACTGGAGATCGGTGCACCTGTGTATGAACTTCCAGCATATTATGCTGGAACTCCAACACGCGGAAAGTTCCAGCATAATATACTGGAGATTGGAGCACTTGTGTATGAACTTTCAGCATATTAAGCTAGACCGGTATATTATATTGGAACTCCAGTATATTATGCTGGAAGTCCAGTATATTATACTAAAACTCAAGTATATTATGCTGGAGTTCCAGTATATTATACTGGAATTCCAGTATATTATGTTGGAGTATTTTCCGTATTTTGAACAGTATTTTCGTTCAGATTTATCTTTATAAAGTGGCTAAATTTCGATTACTTTTGAAACTGTGGCTATTTTGTATGACCACATGTAAATCTGGCTATTTTTGAATTTCTCCCTTTCATGAAGGGTTGTGTAAGTATTTGCACCTTTCTTCATGAGTGCTGTTCCAAAATTAAGGATATGGTTTCTTTAACATTTACACTACACATATGAAGTTAAGGACATGATGTCCTAAAGTTTAACAACGGAGGTGCAAATACAATGACACTTTGTCCTTAATATTTACACAACACTCATAAAGTTAAGGACACTATGTTCTTAATATTTACACTACAGACATGAAGTTAAGAATACCATGTCCTAAATATTTACAGTGCACATATGAAGTTAAGGACATGAGATCCTAAAGTTTAACAATAGAAAGTGCAAATACAAGTTAAGGATATTATGTCCTTAACATTTACACTGCACACATGAAGTTAAGGACGCCATGTCCTTAACATTTACACTGCATATATGAAGTTAAGGACATGATGTCCTAAAGTTTAGCAACGGAAAGTGCAAATACAAGACACTTTGTCCTTAATATTTACAGAGAATTCATTAAGTTAAGGACAGCATGTCCTTAATATTTACACAACACCCATGTCTAGCACAGGGGTATTTTTGTCCGGGCGAGTAAAAATTTATTAAGTACTGGCTAAAGGATAAATACATTTTAAACAGTGGCTAAAGGGTAAAGACATCTCTAATTAGTGGCTAACTCTGCACTTCCCCGTCATATATTCATGACGTTAAAATAGCATGGGCTAGCCAGTTTTCGGACTGGTCATTTAAAAATAGCCAGCGTTTGCAAAGTGATTGAAAAATAGCGCTATTTTGCTGCAACACGGAAAGTTCTAGCATAATATATTGGAGATTGGTGCACCTGTGTATGAACTTCCAGCATATTATGCTGGAACTCCAACACGCGGAAAGTTCCAGCATAATATACTGGAGATTGGAGCACTTGTGTATAAACTTTCAGCATATTATGCTGGACCGGTATATTATACTGGAACTCCAGTATATTATGCTGGAAGTCCAGTATATTATACTAAAACTCAAGTATATTATGCTGGAGTTCCAGTATATTATACTGGAATT
>NW_017702561.1:0-1643 GCF_001879085.1 Nicotiana attenuata | reverse complement strand
AAACAACCCTTATTATTTCAATTATAGCCAATTTAGCCCCATCCCCATCAGATTTTTAATTAAACCCAAATGGCCCAATAACCCGTTTAAACCAGCCCGACCCAAGCCCCCTTTGATCTGAACCGTTGATCTTTGAGATCAACGGCCTCAATTCGCCCTTCCTTAATTAAACCTAATGACTAACCCTAATTCCCTCATTTTCATTTCAGTAGCCGCCCCTGAAAACCCTCCCCCTCTCAAACTCTCTCGAGTGTTCTTGAAACCCTAATCACCTTCCCCCCATTTTCGACCTCCAACTCATAAGAACCCATGGCCTCTCAGGCCATGGATGATCTATGCTCACCTCCTATCGCTCCTATGTGCTTGGTACTCAAAGGTTCGAGGCTAGACCTCAAAGGTCTCCACCCAGACCTCCGCCGACTTGAGGTTCCCGGCCATCTCCGGCCTGGCTCCGGCACATCTTAGCCTCCTGAGCCTGTTTCCAGTCTCATCCGACTTAGATCGGACGTTTTCGAAGCCTTTCTCATTCTAGGGTTCATCTGAAAACCCTAACTATCGAGGTTCTTCTCCGGTTATCTCCAGATCTGTGTGTATTCATGCTTTATCTTGAGTTTTCAAGTGTTTTCCCCAATTTTTCTTTTTAAAATCTTACTTTCAAAGCCGCCTCTTTTCTAGTTTAGGGCTTTCCGAAAATGCTTCAGTGTTTTCCGACTTTTCTTCTTCCTTTCTTATGCGTGTTTTATATCCTTATGTGTTTTCATATATACATGTTCTTCTACCATGTTTTCTGTATTTTGTTCTTCTCTCTACTATGTTTTCACATGCTATGTTTATATGCCATGTTTCTATGCTATGTCTCACATGCTATGTTCTGCTACTTGCCTTCCATTATGACTTGATATGATTCGTCTACTGCATTTTTCAACCATGTTCATTAAGTGTTCCTACTATGGCTGCTTAAGCGTATTTGCCTCTACTGTCTCTTCTACTCTCACTGTGTTTCAAATTAATTCCCTTACTCTATTTTACATTAAACTTTCTACTGTATCTGCTTGTTTCTCTTCTTTGCATTTGGTTCAAGTCGAAAACCCTAGGATTTGGGGTTTTTTGACGAGTGTGGTCTTGTATGTTTAGACTAGGGTTCCATTCGAGCCCTGGACTCTCTCAAATTCACTTTGGATCCATATAATAAGTTTGAATCCTTTTGTGTACGAACTCTTCTGATTAGCATGACAACCCCTTTTATATGTGTTAAATTCTTTCTTCAAAAGGTTTTCCAATTTGTGTTCGAATCAGAATCATTTTTTTGGGGGGGGGGGGGGAGGGGGGTTAATTGATTGCTACTGATTCTTCTTAAGTGAAGCCTCTCGTTACCTTTTTCTGACTTGGTTCATTCATACAAAAAGATTTCGACTCTTGATTGCTTGGCTGTCAACTGATTTCCTTCCCTTAATTTGCATGACCGTGTACTGTCAAAAGCCTTTCCTTAAATAACTATTATGTATTTACCCTTCTTTGCATTACTTTAGAAAAGTGTTTAATTAGCTCCTTTCCTTATTTACCTTGCCCGTTTGAAATTCAGAATCCCTTAATTAAAGGGAAACCTTGTGTGATTGATTTTCAAACTATTTTTCTACCTATTT
>NW_017702560.1:0-1643 GCF_001879085.1 Nicotiana attenuata | reverse complement strand
GGCGTGCTGGCATTCTGGTCCCCACGTGAAATCATTCTTCTTCTTTAGAAGATTGAAAAATTGATGGCTCCTATACCGAGGATCGGGATATGAACCGGCCTAGAGCAGCTATGCGCCCGGTGAGCCGTTGGACGGCCTTTACGTTATCGACAATCTTTATGTCCTCGATTGCCTTAATCTTATCCGGATTGATCTCGATTCCCCTATTGGACACCATAAATCCCAGGAACTTTCCGGATCCGACCCCGAACGCGCATTTCTCCGGGTTCAGCTTCATGTTATATTGCTTTAATATAGCAAAAGTTTCCTGCAAATGGCTAAGATGTTCCTCTGCGCGCAGGGATTTAACTAACATATCATCAATATAAACTTCCATGGTTTTGCCTAATTGATTCTCGAACATCTTGTTAACTAGGCGTTGGTAGGTGGCCCCGGCGTTCTTTAACCCGAAGGGCATCACGTTATAGCAGTAAGTGCCATACTTAGTGATGAAGGACGTTTTTTCCTGATCGTCCTTATCCATCCGGATCTGATTATATCCGGAATAGGCGTCGAGAAAACTTAGCGTCTCGTGGCCGGCCGTGGCATCGATCATTCGATCGATGTTAGGCAAAGGGAAGGAATCCTTCGGGCAAGCTTTATTTAGATCTTTATAATCTATACACATTCTTAATTTATTACCCTTTTTGGGTACTACAACTACGTTGGCTAACCATTCGGGGTATTTAACTTCCCGGATGGACCCTACGTTTAATAGCTTAGTTACCTCCTCGTGGATGAAAGCCTGCTTGACCTCGGATTGGGGCCTTCTCTTTTGTTTGACTGGCCGGAATTTTGGGTCTGTGCTCAACTTGTGAGTCGTGACCTCCGGGGGTATGCCTGTCATATCCAAATGGGACCAAGCAAACACATCTTCGTTAGCAGTAAGAAAAGAAAGCAAATTTTTCCTGAGCTCGGTAGTTAAACCCGAGCCCAGGTATACCTTTCGGTCTGGCGCACTCGAACGAATAGGGATCTGTTCCAGCTCTTCGACTGTTGATTTGGTGGCATCGGACTCATCCGGAGTCACGAAAGACCGGGGAAGAAAGAGGTCTTCCCCGAAGGTGGATTCTGGTTCAGCCTCTTTTACCGGAGGCTTACACTTTGACTGCTATTTTGCCTTGGACACCTCATCTACTGCGAACATCTCTCTTGCGGCGCATTGCTCCCCGTACACAGTGATGACCCCCTCGGCAGATGGGAATTTCAGCATTTGGTGCAGCGTGGACGGTACGGCCCCGATGTCGTGTATCCAAGGTCTTCCGAGCAGGGCGTTGTACCTCATATCGCCCTTGATAACACAGAACTTGGTCGCTTTCGTAACTCCGCCCACGTCGATCATCAGAGTTATTTCCCCTCGTGTTGTCTCTGTAGCCATATTAAATCCATTCAATACTCTCACTTCAGAAATTATCTGCCCTGTCAGTCCCAACTGTTCGACGACCCATGACCGAATTATGTTAGCCGAGCTTCCGGGATCGACCAAGACACGCTTGACTTTAGTGTCTCGGACCATCATGGATATTACCAAAGCGTCGTTATGGGGTTGTGCTGGTCCATCGATTTCCTCGTTGCTAAAACATAGTGTTCCCTCTGGTGCATAA
>NW_017702559.1:0-1643 GCF_001879085.1 Nicotiana attenuata | reverse complement strand
AGTAACCTTTGTTATTAAGCTTAAATTGTTGGAGAACATTTATGATTACTAAGATTTATACTTTATTATTGTAATATTAGTTGCAAAACTAAGACAACACTTTTAACGAGCTTTAGATAAATCATTCTTTATTAATGAATTTCATTAATCACGCGAATGGGGCTCTCAGGCCGGGACGTCTGGTAGAATGCTTTGGCCTCCTGGCCGGAAACGAGACCCGAATGGTGAGCTTTAGGGTTCATACATGCACTGGTACTCGTAAGAACCTTGTCTTTAGTTTTTTTTTTTGTCCTAGTGGAATTTTTTTGGTTCGATTGATCACTGAAAGTTGAATATTTGATTTAGGTACAAATAGCATATAGTGTAACTTGTAGTGTCTTTTTTTACTTTTCTTCTTTTCATTTTCTTTCTTGGTTCCTGGAGAATGCCTAGTCGTTGCATATTATTAGTATATTATTTTTATATTTTTTATTAGTTATTTTGGTATGCATTGTGCTAAGTTGAGGAAATTGTCCTTCTATTGGTTCCTGGAGAATGCCTAGTCGTTGCATATATATTTTGGGAAGCAACTCCCCTTCCTATCCGGAGGGAGTCTTGGTAGTTAGTTTTGATTTCCTTTCAGTTTAATCTGGATTATTTCCAAGGTTGTAATTCGGATGCTATGTTCCGTCCGTTTGGATGAGTTAAACCTTGTTATCTTAAATGTTAATGAAATGCAATTTCCCTCCTTTTTCATTCCTGATAGTTTTCATTTTTATCTTTCTTTTCCTTCTTGTACAGTCCCTTTTACGCTAGTTTCAGTGATGTGTCATGCATGAGGAGTCTTCGGCCCGGTCTTAAATGCCAATCTAACTCCGAAATAATAATACAAGAAATTGAGTGTGATGACGAAATAGAATATGATGATGAGGAAGCTTTTGAGGAAATCAGTAAAGAATTAAGCCATTTTGAAGAAAAACCCAAACCTAATCTGAATGACACAGAGGCAATCAATTTAGGGGATCAGGAGAATGTGCGGGAAACAAAAATAAGTGTCCATTTGGAACCTCAGCTCAGAGAAGAGATAATTAAAGCGCTGTTTGAGTACAAAGATGTTTTTGCGTGGTCATATGACGATATGCCTGGTTTAAGCACTGACTTGGTGGTCCACAAATTGCCCACCGACCCAGTATGCCCTCCTGTCAAGCAGAAGCTAAGGAAATTTAAAACAGACATTAGTGTGAAAATCAAAGAAGAGGTCACCAAGCAGTTTGAGGCAAAGGTCATTCGGGTCATGCGGTATCCCACCTGGTTAGCCAATGTTGTGCCTGTGCCAAAGAAGGATGGAAAGACCAGAGTGTGCGTAGATTACCGTGATCTCAATAAGGCGAGTCCAAAAGACAACTTCCCATTGCCAAACATCCATATATTGATTGACAATTGTGCCAAACATGAGATTGGTTCCTTCGTAGATTGTTATGCGGGCTATCACCAGATTTTGATGGATGAGGAGGATGCGGAAAAAACGGCATTCATCACCCCTTGGGGGACGTATTGTTATAGGGTCATGCCATTTGGGCTGAAGAACGCAGGGGCAACGTATATGAGGGCGATGAACACCATGTTCCATGACATGATACATCGGGAAATTGAGGTCTATGTAG
>NW_017702558.1:0-1643 GCF_001879085.1 Nicotiana attenuata | reverse complement strand
TGTTAAAACACCTACTACAATTGAACTAGAAATAAAGAAAGACATAATGGAATTGGTTCTTCACACTTAGTTCTTGTAGATTCAGATTTGCACACTTGTATCACACACAAATTGCTTGCAACAATCGCCTAGCTCTTTTGCTCTCAATTTGGTTTAACTTCAGCTTATGTGCAATCACCTGTAAAAGAGAACAATCGTTATATTTATAGAGTTAGTAATCAGAGTTTGATAAGAACTCGAATTGTGGATCCTTTGACAATTCAAGTCCAAGAACAACTCTAACTCCTAATCCATATTCTTGATCCGGATGTAATTCTTTTTTCATAAGGAGACTTCAACTCCTTATCCTATATGCAATCTTTTCGATCAGTTCAGAAGATATTCATCAAGATATTGCTGCTTGATCTCAAGGACTTATCTTCTTCACGTGCATCTCATGTGTATGGGCCATAACAACTGTGTCTCCTTAGATGAACCTGGTCCTTTACTGAGTTCGTTTGTCATTCTTCAAAACTTCAACTTATCTTGGGCCAACAGAATAGGACTGAAATGAGACATGTATTCTTGAACTGGTTATGAACACTGAAACTGCAATTGTTTATGACGTGCTGAGTGAGCTATACTGAGACTTCGGGGAATCAAACCCAAGTCTATATTGAATACGAACTGAGCTCACAACGTTCAGAATGAAAGTCATGAATGAGTTATGAAGCTAGGGAATAGAAGTTCTACAATTATTCAAGGAACTAGGCTTAACTATATTTCTGAGGTAATTGATACGTCGTAAAAGAAACGTAGTGTAGGGAGAATCATTAACATTTCCAAACATAGAGAGTTAGCCTCACATACCTTAACTTCCTGCTCTTGAGCATAATACAACGTTTGTCAACCCTTTCAACTTTAATCTAAATAAATACAAGTCAAAAGGATTCCATATTAGCAATGATTCTCATGTTTTGGTCACTTAAGCATCTTATCAAACACTTGGTGAAAATAAAGCTTCATAGTCCTTATTAATGGTGTCTCTACACCCAATGACCCATTCTCTTGTTCCTAGATAAATTCTAAAGCATCAAAATTCTATGTTCAATACCCTTCTTTATCACCCATAAGATAAACGATATCTTTAATCAATAATCAACAATCAACAACCCAATCCTATAATTTTTCATGCTTTTCTATCAAACCCATCAACTCATATCTCATGAACTAGGGTTTATAATCATTAAACCAATGTTAGAATTAATTAGAGGGTGAAGATATTACCTTTTTGACGTTCAATCTTCTTGAATTCGAGTTCTAGGGTTTCTTCTCTCAACAATGGTGTCCCAATCGAATATCTAATGATATGGAGGGTTTACCCATGTTAATAAGATGTTGGGAAATTGAAATTAACTTAAAATCACCATTAGAACTTACCTTGGGTGGTGGAAGGACCCTTAAGGAGTTAGGTTTTTGAGAGTTCCCCTTTCTAGAGCAAGTTTTTATGTTTTGGGGTTGTGAGGGACGAAATATAGCTTTAAAACGACCCCCCCACGCGCGAGTTCGCGCACCTGGAGGCCTGTTCACGCGAGAGTTCGCGCTCAACGGCAGTAACACTGCCTCCCACGCGCGAGTTCGCGCACCTGAAGGTTTGTTCGCGC
>NW_017702557.1:0-1644 GCF_001879085.1 Nicotiana attenuata | reverse complement strand
ATTCAGCTCAAACTTCATTAGAAATATTATTTAAGTTCCAAGTTTTGAGAAAAAGTGGCTGTGTTTGCAAAAACAGTACTAAATACTAGGACTGAGTTCAAGTTTCTGAAAATATGGTAAGAAACCAGTAAAAACAATCCCTGAAGGATTCAATCAGTTGGCACGAGGCCAAATTATGACAATTAATCCATTTTTATAAGGATCTCACTAAGCTTCAATCAATTAGGTAGTAATTTTATTAAGCGGGACGGACCAAGTCACGATCCCCGACGGTGCTCTACCCCACGCCCGTTATCCGGCGTGCAAGTCACCTCAACATAGCACTACAATGTGCAAATTCGGGGTTTCAAACCCTCAACACAGCATTTACATCTATTACTAACCTCAAGCCGGCCAAAATCCTAGCTCGCTATGCCCTTGCCTCTCAAATCGACCTCCTCGCGCGTCGAATCTGACCAAAACCACAACGAATACGTCACATTATGCTATAGCATCAATACCCAATCGAAAATAATCGAAAAACATCAATAATCCCGAAATTGACAAAACCCGAGCCCCGGGCCCACTTCTCGAAACTCAGAAATTTTTACAGAAAAGTGTTCTTCATCTTCTCCCGATTCCGTACATATAAAGAACACCAAAATCGGAGTCCGTTTGACCCCTCAAATCGACCCCTAAAGGTCTCATAATCTCAGGCCCCACAATCCTATTTTTCTACTATTTTTCATGAATTAAAGGCTGGGGATTATGGTCTATAATCACCCATAAATGAGTTTTAATAATCAAATCACTTACCTCTATGATACCCACTGATTTTCTCTCTTAAAAATCGCCTCAGAGGCTTCTTCCCGTTCAAAAATTGGATGAAAACTCGACCTGCTCATTATAGGTATACTGTTCACGCGTTTTACTGCTCCCAATGGATTCCTTGTGAAATTCTAATGAATTTAGGCTTTTGAATCACTCAATTTGACCTTATAATGAAGGAGATATGTAGATTTTAAGATTTGCAAATAGTGCAGGTTTTTAATACGCCGTCAGGGGCAATTTCGTCATTAACCTGAAAATCTGGGCAACCTTGGTAAAATGGCCATAAAATCCTCATACGATGTCCAAATTCGACGATTCTTTTTGTTACGGGTCCGTAATTACGATACGGATCTAATGCTTCAATCAAAACAGTAATCGGAGCTCATTTGTTCAATATGATATCATTTATGCTTGAAGAAACGACGTCGAAGCATAAGAAAAACGAGCACAACGCAGCCCATACCTATACGAAACTCACCCGAGCTCCTCGTGACCGCATACGAACATAATAACACGTCACATATGATCATTCAAACTTAGTTGCACTCTCGAAACACCAAAACTAACATCAACACACCAAATTTACATCGGATTCAAGCCTAAGTTCTTCTAAAACTTCCGAAACACGCATTTGATAAAAACCCAACCAAATCACCTCGGATAACCTGAAATTTTGCACACACATCCCAAACCACCTAACGAAGCTACAGCAACTCTCGGAATTCTATTCCGACCCTCGGATCAAAATCTCACCTATCAACCGGAATTCGCCAAAATACTAACTTCGCCAATTCAAGCCTAATTCTACACCGGACCTCCAAAATCACTTCCGAT
>NW_017702556.1:0-1644 GCF_001879085.1 Nicotiana attenuata | reverse complement strand
CACCGCGACCGCGGCAAAACCGCAGCAGGAAGCGAAAATTTCAGGGACTAAAGTGCAAAACATGGGATTTTAAGTCCTAAACCCTATATTAAACAAAGGAGGCCGGCCAAGAACAAGAGGGGACATATTTTGGACACAAATTAGACCTAAGGAGGCGGAGAGACACTACTTTAGGGTTAGACAACACCCTTGGAGGCCAAGAACACATTGGGAGCAAGGCGGAGAATTCTTCTACGAGTTTTTCCTTCCTCTTCCTATTTTTCATTGTTGGTTATGACTTTTAGTATTGTAGTTTTACATACTATTATGAATAGCTAATTTGTTATTTAGAGTTTGATAGAACCTTTTGTAGGATAAATTCTTGTTATGTTTTTTTATAATTGAGCTATAGCTTTTCTCTATTTGTTCAACTACGTTTATATTCTGGTTGATTGAAGAGCTCTCAATTAGCTGTGCCTATTTAGTATGTATAACTCGGGAGAGAGTGCATATTTAAGTAATTGTTGAACAACACCACTCCCAGAGTATATGAGGGATCAATAACCGAGGGTTTAAAGGCGGGATTAGGGATAACGAAGCCTTGGGTGCGATCTGAAGTGAGCTGTATTAAAAGCCAGCTAGCATAGCTCGGGAGAGCGCGTCTAGTAAATTGTCGTAATTACTCGGGAGAGATTTACGGTAATAAGAGTGCTCATGATCGGTAGAGAATACTTAGGCGAAATTATAGAAGACATAGCGGGAAGGATTCCGACAATAGGGGAAATCATAACTCTAGACCTCCTTAATCTTTTCTCTAACCCTCAGTATCGTTAGTTGTTAATTTACTATTTTAATTTATTAGTTAATTAGTTAAACACAAGAATCTTAATATCTATAAGTTAGGAATTGTTCAAGCTGGTCTTCTTGGTGATAGTGAACAACTGTAGCTAAACCTTAGTTCTCTGTGGGATTCGACTCCGGACTTGTAAACCGGACTATATTTGCAACGACCGCATTGTCCTTTTTATAAGGCATAGTTGGGCGTGATCAAATTTTGGCGCCGTTGCCGGGGAACTAACAGTGTAGTTGTAGGTGTACATATTGCTAGGTTTCAAGTTTGAACTTTTATTTTATTATTTGATTTTTTTTTATTTTTTTATTATTTTAGTTTTATTTGTTTATTTGAGAAACATGACATCATAGAATTATGAGAATTTTGTTGTTGGTAATTCTACTTTTGATCCTCCTTATGCATATTGTGAAGGAAACCACCCAGGGCAAAATTATCAAAATATTCCTGAGAGCGAGTTTTGTGCACCAACTCAATCTTATGTGTGGAATGTGTGTGATATGTGTGGTGGTCAAGATGGTCACTTTCACGGTTGTGCTTATATTTCTTACCTTCCCCCAACCCCTTACTTTGATGGTTCTTCTTTTTCTGGTGAAGTTAATAGGAAAAAAGAACCTAGGGAAGCTGACCTAAAGAAGCTCGAAGATATGTTAAAGTGCATTTTGGAACAACAGAGTAAATTACTACTGCGGATAGAAAGGCAGGAGGGAACTATTCACAACTTGAAAGTTCACATGAGTCAACTGGTTGAAGTTTTTAATGCTCAACAAGCCAATATTGTGAATAGTATCCAAGAAGAGCGTGAATTAGATACA
>NW_017702555.1:0-1644 GCF_001879085.1 Nicotiana attenuata | reverse complement strand
ACTCCACCACCCACTTATCAATCACCTCACCCCCCACATATCAGCCTACTTCACCCAGATATTCCCAACCCGCACATGTTTACCAAGCCTACAATGCTCAACCATCCCACTATCAATCCCCTCCCGCACGCCAAAACTTCCCTAGACCTCGACCAAACTTTGATCGAAGGCTTCCGAAACAATACACGGCCATTGCTTAACCTATTGACCAGTTGTATGAAAGACTCAAAGCTGCTGGTTACGTCACCCCTATCCCTGCTGCTCCTGAGAACCCTTCTTAGTGGGTTAATCCAAATAAATCCTGTGCATACCATTCCGGCATGAAAGGACACACCATTGATGATGCCGTTTTCTGAAAGATAAGATCCAGACTTTAATTGATAAAAAGATTATTATGGCGAAGGAACCTGCTCCAAATGTCCGCAATAACCCTCTGCCAGACCACAAGGGAGGAGGCGTTCACATGATTGAAATAGAGGATGATTGGGATCCCAAGGGATCGATCGGTTTGATCACAGAAGGTGACGACCCAAAGAAGCCAATAGTCACCCTTAATCCGATCGTAGTCCAGATTCAGCCCTCTGGGGATGCCGAGATAAATATGTACATGCCACTTGAGTTTGAAGCACCATCATATGTAAAGACGCCAGCGCCAATTGAGGTCGAATCCATGTCTCCAGCAAAGGCAGCTACACCATTCGAAGTTGCAGTTTTACCGCCCAAGGTGCATGCTCCGTTCGGAGTAAAGATAGCCACGCCAATTCCAGTGGCGATGTCAGCCATGACACCACTCCATACAAAGGCTATACCATGGGACTACACAGCCGAGGCAAGAAGGAAAGGCAAGGTTATGTTCGGAGAGGCTATTGCGGCACAGGGTATGACGAGAACTGGTAGAGTTTATACCCCGAAACATCTGGTTGAGTCAAGCAAGCAGGCTTCTAGCCGGCCAACCATCACTGAGGCCGGGCCAGATGATCTTTGGAGAAAGATACAGGCCAAGTAATACTCGGTCATTGACCAGCTGAACAAAACACCGACGCAAATTTCTATCCTTGCTTTGCTACAAAATTTCGATGCACACAAGAATTCCCTGTTAAGGGTGTTGAGTGAAGCATATGTGCCAAGCAACATCACCGGCGGAGAGATGGCTAAGATGGTAGGACAGGTATTGGAAAGTCACAAGATCATTTTTCATGAAGATGAGCTACCACCAGAAGGGTTGAGTCACAACAAGGCATTGCACATCACCGTGCAATGTGAAGACTATTTTATCACCAGAATCCTGATTGATGGGGGATCCAGCCTCAACATTTATCCGTTGGTAACACTCAAGATGTTGGGTAAGGGACTGCACGAGATAAAGGACGGGGCGATCAACGTGAAAGCTTTAGACGGTTCCCAAAGGTCCACCATTGGGGAGATTAGTCTGTGTTTGCAAATGGGGCCTACTTGGTTCGATGTTGATTTTCAAGTGATAGATGTGCCCGCATCCTTCAACCTGCTGTTAGGATGCCCTTGGATTCATTCTGCGGGGGCCGTAGCATCAACACTACATCAGGCGGTAAAATTTGAGTGGAATCACCAGGAGGTGATCATTCACGGCGATGGTAGCAATCCTATATACAGTCGCCAGACCATTCC
>NW_017702554.1:0-1644 GCF_001879085.1 Nicotiana attenuata | reverse complement strand
CTAAAAATGGAAAGAAACTTGGATTTTCAATGGATATTTGAAGAAGAATTGATTTCGAATCTCAATTTCTTTTCGTTCTGGGTATCTAACAGCCTTTTTGGAGCTGTGGATTTGCTGTTTCGTCGCTGATTTCTGCTGAGTCCGCGTAGCTGAGCTTTCCAGTTTCTTCTTCGCCTTTGTTTGATTCCATTTTGCCTGTTTCGTTACTGTCCAGGTATTTTTGCTTTCGAACCCGTATTTCAGCCTAATAGGCGAATTTCTGAATTATGGGGATTTGCAAATGCTAGATCTGAATTGAGTTGTATAAATAAATATAAATGATGCGTGATTTAGTATTGTGTTCTGAACTCAGAATTGCAGTAGGGGTATTTATGAAACCATTTCTTGTGGACCTTTGCATAGTACTTTTCATGCTTTAACTCATTTTGGAGGATTAAAATTTTCGTCCCTTGTCCACAAGTTTAATTTTTGTCGTTTTTGTCTGCTGCTGCTTACGCCAATCATTGTCATAGTAAGATCAAAGTTTCTCTTCTAGTTGTGCATTCAATTTAAAGGTCAGTTTTCTTTTCTTTTAATCATGGGGTGTAACTTGTTAAATTTAAGTAGCCAAAGCACCCATAAGGCACAGAAAGAACGTTTATGTACATTCAATGTTGAGTGCTTAGTATAGTTTGTTTTGGAAAAGGCAAAAGAAAAATGGTAATCGCTAGTTTGGAAAGTTTGTTGCTGTGTCATTTGGCATTTTATAAGTTGAGCTTAATACAATGTGAATTTCAATTAAGTTGAAGTTAGGCATGATTAGCGCCTCATTCTGTTAGTTCCAATCTCACTTTGGTAGGCTTTAGCTTCTGTTCATAATTGGATTCATCCTACACTTCATTTTTAAGGGGTGTATGCTAAGTACTTTGTTTTAGTCTATAAATTGCACTTCCCTCACCTGTATTTTAGTCTGTAACTGCATCAAAAACAACTCTTCACGATTTCCCAACCTTCAATTTGACTCGATATCTTACTCCCCTAGTAGATGCGCTCAGGTCTTTTATCTTATCCAAGATGATGATTCCAGAATAATAGCAAGTTCTTTCATTCTTTATGCCTTGTAGTTATAACTTTTTGAAACTCGTTCAAAACGAGCTTGTCACATTTTAAAATCCTTAGAATTCGAGGCATGCCGTTTAGCGAATTTTCACGGCCGCCCGCAAAGTAAATAATACGCTAGTCGCTTTAGGCGCGTTTTAATAATTTTACCTTCTTAAATACGGGTGTGCATTTCATGCAACCCAAATCCAAATCCCAAAACGTTGAATAAGAGGTGTCAAGGATCCGGGTGCATTTCATGTGACGTGATCCAAAAACACGCTCTTAGACGACGTTCACTTTCATAAAAACTAATTAAAAGCGGTTAAACAATTCTAAAATTGCTCAATAGGATAACATGTATTAAAATCAGACTTTAGCCAAATATAGCAGTTGAGCGACCGTGCTAGAACCACGGAACTCGGGAGTGCCTAACCCCTTCTCCCGGGTTAACAGAATTCCTTACCCGGATTTCTGGTTCGCGACTGTTAAATAGAGTCAAACCCTTTCCTCGATTCGGGATTCAAACCGGTGACTTGGGACACCATAAATCTCCCAAGTGGCGAC
>NW_017702552.1:0-1644 GCF_001879085.1 Nicotiana attenuata | reverse complement strand
CAGGTTCGAGGCGTCCTCTCGGAGGACCGTGAGGGTTCGAGGATGCTACGTGAACCCTCGGCCCCTGCGCGGGCATCCCCGGGTACCGATCACCCGGTTACGTCCCCCCCATCTTCCTCGACTTGGGGGCAGCTGCCGGACGACATCCCGATGATGGGAGGTAGCTTCGAGACCTTTTTTGATGGGGTACCCTCCGCCAACACTTTCGGGCTACGAAACTCCCCGTAGGAAACGTACCTTCGACGGACCGAATCGAAGGTCGGGACGTTCGGCCGTCAACAGGCTTGTTGATAGGTTTCCAGCTCCGAGCCTGGACCCGGACTGTAACAGGATAGTAACTTTTGCTATCCCCAAAGACGTCCGGGCTCGTGGGGCCCCCCGGTCGGGGTTGCAAGCTACCTTCATCATCTGATGACGGAGGAAGACCGGGCTGCGACCGAGGCTATAGATTGGACATGCCTTTTCAACGAAGCCCAGCAGGCGCAGCTCAAGGTATTTGCTTCTTCCTTTATTTCTAATATTTTTGCCTTGTGACCCAGTACTGACTCTTTAGACTTTTCCTTTGCAGGCATCGGTGCTATATCACTCGATGTTCCTCCGAATCAAGGACAAGATGGAGGCGGAGCGAGAGGGGCGCCGGGTCCTTGAAGAGAAGCTGTTAGAAAGCCGGACCGGATTGGACCTTTTGAATAAAGAGCACGCGTCCTGTGCTATCCGGCTGGAGGAAGCAAAGAAAGAGCTCGGTTCTAAGCTAAGGGGGGTGCAAGCCGAGCTTAATCGGGTTAAGGCCGAGCTTGACGAGAGCATAGCCGAACTTAATGAGAACAAAGCCGAACTGGAAGCCCGGGTGCAACAGTTGGAGTCGGAGAAGACTTCCCTTCGGGAAGAGGTTGCGGACTTGACGTTGGCCAATGAGGCTCGAGTCCTTGAAATTGAGCTATGGACCAATCGATTTCGGGAAGCTGAGGCTAAAGTTTCTCAGGCCGAGGAGACTGCCAACGATATGGTGGCCCAATATAGGGCTGATGCTGATGCGGCCAACCAGCAGTCAAGAATGTTAGCCGAATATGCGAAGTGTCAGGCCCGGCTTGAAGTTCTTACTGAACTCCAACGTCGCGGTTTCGATCTTGCATCGGACGTCGCCAAAGCTGCCGAAGCTGAGGACGCTTCGAGAAGGGCGACGTTCCCCGAAGAATTCGAGGATGGCTCCGATTGACTCCGGGAATAGGCTAGGCTTTGTTTTGTTTTTCCCCTCTTATGTAATTGCTCCGGTAGCGAGCTTTTTTATGCAACACTGCCCTTTGCCATTTATTGCTCCTTTTTCAATCTTGTTATTACTTTGCCTTTTATATTTTTGGAACGATGGTAGTCCTTTATATTTTTCGAAATAGTCCCCGAGTGAATGTATTCGAACTCAGGTGAACTTCGACCTTTGGGTTTTCTCAAGGCAGTACCCCGAGTGAGTTGATTCGAGCTCGGGTGAAGTCTAACCCTTAGGTTTCTTCGAAGCAGTCCCCGAGTGAGTGGGTTCGGACTCGGGCACAATTTGACCTTCAGGTTTTGTATCGATTTTTCGCCTTTTTCTTAAGGTCTTACAAGTTCGAGTATACTTCGCCTTTTAGTGAAGTCGATGATGAAGCCGGT
>NW_017702551.1:0-1644 GCF_001879085.1 Nicotiana attenuata | reverse complement strand
TAATTGTCATACCTTCACACAACAGCAGAGCTATTTTTCAACCGGTGAAGTTCAAAATGCAGTTTATCTTTATTAGCCTGAGGAAAAACTTCCAGCTTCCTGGGGTTCAAAACTTTTACTTGCTGCAGCAAATAGGAATTTTACCCAATAAGAGATCATTAATAGATAAGCAGCCGAACCAGAAACACAACTTTCTCACCTGTTCTTTCAATTTTATTTTTGGGGTCTGCAAAATTGATTGCTTGACAGTATAAGCATCAATACACAGCTGTGACACCTGAATTGTCTCCATATCTAGCGTAATAGCAATTGATGCTAATCGAGACGCCATCACAATCTTTACACTCTTAGCCACCTGCATAGGAAATAAATGTTCTTCACAAAGTACTTAGTTCAATGCCATTATAAGAGCTTCACAAATTAATCAGGGAGGTTTGAGTGGAAGAAGAAATGGCAGGGATCAAAATATATTGCTCTAAACAGGGCAAGGAATATTTTTAATATTATGCATAATATTTTACAGATTTTAAGTAGCTTTTCATGAACTTCATATTTTCCAGAACAAGTAAATGCTACATAAGTTATGTAGAAAGTTGAAAATGTTGCATGAGTTATACCAAAGTTAAAATTTGAGTTCTTGCCGGCATTGCTTTCAGTAGATTTTCAATTGAGAAGCCCAGTGTACGTAAGGCTATTATAGGAGTCATTTGATAAAAGCTTCTGAGAAAGAAGCAGTGTAGTAATCCAACTAGGGCTCGGTAGTGTTATTATCAATGATTTAGTTGAAGATGCAAACGATGAAGTAAAAAAAAGAAACGGCAACCATCTCTAGCAGCATTCTTGCACAGTAAGCAGTTCAAGTGACTAAGCAACTATTCTATCATAACAAAGACTGCTTAATACCTAAATTGACATCTCACTTGTCCCGGTCAGCAAAGACGGCCCCCGACTCCCCTTTTTCCCATTTAAAGACCTATACTTGGTAAAGACACATATTTTAAACACCTTCGACCATTGACCATGCTGCTCATGTGGCATCAGTTTCGATGATGTGGCTTAAAAGCATGCGTGGAGAGCGCAAATATGAAAATCATCCCTGTTATCTTTCTTTCTACTTTCTTTTTCTTTGGTCATCGCTCTCCAAACACTGCTATGCTTTCTGCTGCCATCAAAATTTAATATTTTCTGTAGAATTGGCCTAAAAACCAAAGGTCTATAATCAAATTACCAAATTCCTCATGCCTCATGATCTTCAATATCCCCAACTCCAAATCCCATCCTTTGAGTTCTATCCGTACCACTCTTACCCAACTTGAATTTGAAGCCAACAAGAGCAGACCGGACCTTTAGGAGTTGTAGGAGGTTGGATTCGTGATTGAAAAACAGGGATCCTGCTGGTCAACAAAGAAAGCAAAATGGCTAGGAGGGCAGTGGTGGGTGTGCACAAGGAGCATTGTAGACGGGTGGAGGTGAAGAGTATACAAGAGAGGAAGTGGTGGAGGCCTAAGTTGCTTGGACTCTTCACTTTCGGTGCCGCACCCGTGTCGACACGACATGGGTGTGGGTGTAGGATCCGTAACGGATTTGGTCAACTGATTTTGCGTACTTTGGCCAAAATCAACGGAGAAATTCGGGACAGATACA
>NW_017702550.1:0-1644 GCF_001879085.1 Nicotiana attenuata | reverse complement strand
TACCTACTTTGTATAAAAGTGTATAACATTGTATAAAAGTGTATAAGCATCGCTGACAAAATTTTTGTACGATTTTCACTTGCAATTCTTGTATAAAATTAGTCCAAATCTCCAGCAAATAACTTCAAACTTTGTATACAACCTACTTAGACTATTTCTAATAAGTTCAAACAATACCACTCCAAATTTCTCACAAAATCATAATCGAAATTTAACAAGATTAGCATTAAAGGAGATGAGATTTTAGGTTTCTCGCGTCTGTTTTTGCGTTTTGCAGTTGTGATAGGTATGTATAAACCTAAAGATATACAAACTTTAAAAAAAAAGTATTGGTTATGGAAGAAGGCACGAATGAGTGTTGACTAAGTGGGGAACTAATTTTTCTTTTCAGTTTTGTTTGCATATGATTCTTTTTCATTAATTAAATTAAATATTTATCGGTGAAAAATGAGGAGAGAGCTAAAATAGGAGTAGGTAGGAATAAATGAGGTTGTTATAATTAGAGGGAATGAGAAAAGAAAAGATCTTATTGATATTTGGCTACACATTTGCAAACTTGTAACATGGCTAAAATAGTGCAAGGTCAACTTATGGAGTGCATTATTCTGTAATTTCACATGAAGAGGGAGAATTATATCCCTTGTCACTTGGCCAACAACCCATCAGAAAATAGCCCATGTTTGAAGCCCTTACCCAGTATAGACCAGGTTGTACATAATCTGAAAATTAATTTTTACCATTTAGCCCACCCCTTATTTCTTCGTTCCCCTTTTTTCTTCGTTCCCCTTTTCTCTTCGTTCTTCTTCTCCTTCCCATGTCAGCCTTTGCACCACAAAATTTCTCTACTATTGTTATTCTCCTTCAATTCTTTTTTGGATTTCAATGTTAGCTAAGGATTTGAAAAATAAAAGTCACCATTACAAGTGGTTCGAAGATTCGATTTCAGAAATTGAGTTTTCCGATTTGTTAGTTGTTTGGAATGAGTGTTGTCTCAATTGATTGGAATCATCAAGATGAGTTCAAAACTTAAATTTCAAGTGATTTGGAGTAGATTTAGGCAATATTTAAGTTAAATTTCAGAAATTGAGTTATCCGATTTGTTAGTTGTTTGGAATGGATGTTGTCTCAATTGATTGGAATCATCAAGATGAGTTCAAAACTTAAATTTCAAGTGATTTGGAGTAGATTTAGGCTATATTTGAGTTAAATTTCAGAAATTGAGTTTTCTGATTTGTTAGTTGTTTGGAATGGGTGTTATCTCAATTGCTTGGAATCATCAAGATGAGTTCAAAACTTAAATTTCAAGTGATTTGGAGTAGATTTAGGCTATATTGGAGTTAAATTTCAGAAATTGAGTTTTCCGATTTGTTAGTTGTTTGGAATCGGTGTTGTCTCAATTGATTGGAATCATCATGATGAGTTCAAAACTTAAATTTCAAGTGATTTGGAGTAGCTTTAGGCTATATTTGAGTTAAATTTCAGAGGATGCCCAAGGAAGAAGAAGAAGAACACGTGAAGCTCCATTGATAGGATTCATTTGTATAATAATGTATAATATTGTATAAATAATATATAATAGTGTATAAACACAACTTATACACTATTATATCCAAGGTTGATACATTATTTACACGTATTTGGTTA
>NW_017702549.1:0-1645 GCF_001879085.1 Nicotiana attenuata | reverse complement strand
ACACACATTGACCTGGACGAGGATGATGACACCCCAGCGCCCTTGGCACCACCCAGGAGGTCTTATGATGCAGCTGGATCCTCACGGCAACCCCGAACTGGGGTGGAGTTCTCTAGATCATACTCCAGCCGACCCTTGTTTCCTTCTGTGGAGGAAGACGTGGCAGAACTTCGCTCCTCGGTAGATAGCCTGCACGTTCGTTTGGATGCCATGTCTAGACGGCAGGCCAGGTCTGAGAGCCGGGTGATGGCTTGGTTCTGTGTTTTAGGGAGGGCCTGTCACGTGGATCCCAACACCGTCTCTGACTCCGACTGATGACCAGGGAAGTCCTCTTACCCTTCTGTGCTTTAAATTGTTTTACTGACATGAGGACATGCCATACTCTTTGTGTGTGGGGTGGGAGACTTGGGTTAGTGTATATATGTGTTGTTAGTGTATATATGTGTTGTGTGATTGATCTAGTGTAAACCGCTTGGCCCAACGACGGACACTAGTCGACGGGTCTCGTTGAGGGCTAAAGTCGGTTTTAAAAAAAACTAGAAAGGTAGGAGACTCTTCCTGATGACGGACCACCTAGACAGTATTCTTGAGGGAAGTAGTCTAATCAAAAAGCCAAAAAGATTTTTTTCTTTTTAGGTAGTGTAGTAATTCCCCCTTGGTTTTTCTTTTGATCGCGGTTCTTTTCCAAGGGTTTTTCTTGAACCAGGTTAGGTAGATTTTTCTTTAATAGATTTTAGGACCCTTAGAACTCTTTGGGCTAAGATAGGTTGGGCAAGAATGCATCCCGTGGTGTACATACCTGCAAATACTTAAAACGAACTTGAGGGTGCGACGCCTAGGCTCATGTGTAGACTCTTAATCTTATGCCTTAATTTTGCACACCCTGTCTCGCTTGAACACTCATGTGAATGTGTTGACAAATTAATTTGGATTTGAGTTATATGCCAAGTGTGTGTGATGTTATACACGTATTCTATGCTTGCATGCGATACCTAGAACTTGCCCCGTGTGTGTGCAAAGCGAAATAGTAGTTGTTTGGTCTTAGAGATGATTTAGGCATTTCTTTGTGTAGCCAATATAATAATTAATCCACCTGTACATATTACCATAGTTAACCCCTTTGAGCCTATAATCCTTTTTCTTTGGCAACCACATTACAAGCCTTACCCATTGGTTTGAATTAACCATTTATTTGAACCTTTTCACCTCTCATGAGCACTTCAATTGTTATGAACCTTGTAAAAGTTAAAGTGTGGGGTGGTCGGTTTGGCTTTCGAGTGGAACTAGTTGAATAAGGAGAAAGGTGCACTGTTTTGAAAAAGAAGAGCCACTTGAATTGAAAATATATATATATATATATATATATATATATATAATAATACCTAGATAAGTAGTGGCTCTTGATGCAAGTGTGCTTAAAGAAGAAGGGGTAATTACACTGATGTGAAGGTGGAATTTTGGGGTGACATAAGGATGAGGTTTAATTGATAAATGTATGTATTAAAGTGCTTAGGGAGGTGTAGTCACTTCCATATCTAAATGTATCTTACCCGTCCCGTAGCCTACATTACAACCAAATGAAGCCCTACTGATCTTAGACTGAGCAACTCGATTAGTAGAGTATTACACTAAGGGCAAGCTTATG
>NW_017702548.1:0-1645 GCF_001879085.1 Nicotiana attenuata | reverse complement strand
ATTTAAGACCAATAGGATTAATCTCTTATCATCTCAAAGATAATCTCTTCATGGATTTACGTCGACGACCTTATGGCATGAACTAACGTATGTGAATATGGGTTGTAACACCCTCCCCCCCTTAGGAACATTCGTCCTCGAATGTAAGGGTTTATGGGGAGTCCAAATCATCGTGGATTCCAACGGAAATTCACGGTCAATTTTCCCCTATAAAATGGTTACTAGCAAAACTTGCAAGCAGTTAAGCCCAACATATGGCCTCACAAGGCTACACAAAGCATTATGGACATGTACATTATCTACATATCACCATTTTGTATTAAGGAAGAGTATTCTCAAGTTATTGCTTACCTCATAGAGCCGTTTCACCTTCTAATGTATCCTGTGTTCCACCAGCATCCTTGTTATCTTCATTCTGGAATAGGTAAGGATATTTAGAACTCATCTCCTCTTCCGCTTCCCATGTCATTTCTTCCATATTCTTGTTTCTCCACAATACTTTGACAGAAGCTACATCTTTTGTTCTCAGCTTGCGGACTTGTCGATCTAATATAGCCACTGGCACTTCATCATATGATAGATCCTCTGTAACTTGTACATCTTTGATAGGGACAACTCGAGAAGGGTCTCCAATAACATTTCCTCAACATAGATACATTGGAATACTGGATGGACAAATTCCAATTCGGATGGCAATTCTAACTCATAAGCAACCTGTCCAATTCATCGAAGAATTTTGTACGGACCGATATACCATGGACTCAGCTTACCCTTTTTCCCAAAACGTATAACACCCTTCATCGGTGAGATCCTCAGGAAAACCCAATCACCAACCTCAAACTCCAGATCACGACGTCGGACATCAGTATAAGACTTTTGCCTGCTTTGTGCCGTCCTCAATCGCTCATGTATTACTTTCACCTTCTCAATGGCTTGGTGAATCAAATCTTGCCCATATAATTCTGTTTCACCGACTTCGAACCATCCAACTGGTGATCTACATCTCCTCCCGTATAGTGCCTCGTATGGGGCCATTTTAATACTGGAATGGTAGCTATTATTGTAGGCAAATTCTATGAGTGGAAGATGGTCATCCCAATTTCCCTTAAAATCTAGAACACATGCTCGTAGCATATCTTCAAGTGTCTGAATGGTACGTTCAGCCTGTCCGTCAGTCTGTGGATGAAATGCAATGCTGAGATTCACTTGTGTGCCTAAACCCTTCTGAAAAGACCTCCAAAAGTTAGCCGTAAATTGAGCTCCTCGGTCTGATATAATAGATATTGGTACACCATGAAGCCTAACAATCTCCTTGATATACAACTTCGCATAATCTTCAGCCGTGTAAGTTGTCTTAACTGGCAGAAAATGGGCACATTTTGTAAGTCGATCAACTATCACCCAGATGGAGTCAAACTTATGATAAGAGCGAGGTAACCCAATAATGAAGTCCATATTAATCACCTCCCATTTCCAGGTCGGAATCTCTATATTCTGAAGCAATCCACCGGGTTTCTGATGTTCGATCTTTACTTGTTGACAATTAGGACACTGGGCTACAAATTCTGCAATAGACTTCTTCATGTTATCCCACCAATACTGCTCCTTAATGTCATGATACATCTTTGTCGAGCCAGGATGGATG
>NW_017702547.1:0-1646 GCF_001879085.1 Nicotiana attenuata | reverse complement strand
TTAAATCAGGCGCTACGTGGGAGGCAACCCATGACATTGTTGTAATTGTAACCTTTTTAGTAAAAAAAAAAAAAAAACTTGGCGTTAGAATCAGAGAGGGGCCTCGACCGCGGTTCTACCGCGACCGCGGTGAGACCGCGGTCAAATGGCCTCTCTGAACCTCACTGCTCGCGGTTCTACCGCGACCGCGGCAGAACCGCGGCAGCCCCAGACGCGGCCAGGTAAGTAGGTAAGTTAAAAAAAAAAAAATTTTTTTTAAAACCTTTTTAACCTAATAAAAATCACCACCCCCCCTTTCTAGTACCACACCCGTATTTCAGCCCCTCCCCCTCTTCCCATTCTTTCTTCTTCTCTCTTAAAAAATCTCTCTTCTCTTCCTTCTTCTTCACCCCCCCCCCCCTTCCTCCCCAACCTCCATTAACACACCTCCACTTCTCCCTCTCTTCAACTCAAGTAAGTTATTCTTCTCTCTCTCTGTTTCTTTCTCTTCTAAGTAGTGTATTTTGTTAAGTTATTAGTTTCAACTAAACCCTAGTTTGGATTAGTGTAAAAATTTGAATTTTTTTTGCTTTCTTTTATGTTTGCCATTGTTGTAGTTTGGTGCCAAATTGATTGGGTCTCCATTATTAAATATTTGTGAAGTTGTTTTGGTGGCTTGGAGGCCTAAACTAGATTTTTGTGGTGTAGTATGGTATTGGGTCATGTGTTGGCCGAAATTTTGGTACTGTGTTGTATATTTTTGGGGTGTTTTAAGCCCAACCTAGGTTTGGGGTGTTGTAATTGATGGTTGATGATGTGTAGTTGATTGGTGGTATGGTTGTAGTTGCTATATGGTGGTGTTGTATCTCATGTGTAACATTGAAAGGAGTAAGTGTGGGGTGTATTATGCCGGAAGTGGTAAGAAAATTATGGGGCTATTGTGGAGGTTGTTATGAATGAATTAAGGGGAAGTATTTGGTGTCATCGGGTGGTGAAGTCTGAGTAACCATCTGATTGGCACTAGTTAGGGCATATTTTGATGGTTCGTTTGATTATTTGCAGGTCATATGGCTCCCAAAAGACAAAGGCGATCTAGAGGCCCATCCCAGCGACCTACTTATGATGAGTCCAGATTCCAATCGGAACTGGCGGAGGACGACTTCAATGCCAAGGCTACAAAGACCTTCCTCCATGAGATCCCGATTGATCGGGTAGCCCTCCGAGCCGAAAAGGTGGAGATGTATGAAGAAATACGGAGGCGGGAAATGGAATTCCTATTTAACGACCCTGCACCAGTTAACAAGATGCTGGTTCGAGAATTTTACGCCAACTGCCCATTGCACTTGGGTAGGGAGGTGATTGTTCGGGGTACGGTGGTCAAGGCTACAGTTCCAACAATTCGCCAGGTGTTGCGGCTGCCTCCGTTCACCAGTGACGTCGACTATTACCATGACAGACCAGGGGTGACATGGGAGGTCATGACGGATGTACTTTGCACAGGGGGGCAACCCATTTGGATACGTGACCAAATAACCCTCAACTCTAACTCTTTCACCCACTTGGCCAAGTGTTGGTTGACTGTTATCTGCAGCAGGTTCCTGCCATCCAGCAATACAACGGACGTGAACTTCAATCGGGCACTGTTGACTTGGTGCTTTGTGACAAGA
>NW_017702546.1:0-1646 GCF_001879085.1 Nicotiana attenuata | reverse complement strand
GGTTTGACCATGATGCATGTACAGTTTAACGGAGTAAGGTTTCTATCTTGAAGTGCTAGACTGGTACCCTTGAGCGGACAACTCAAGAGGGAAAGGCACGGAACCGTCGACTACACCGTTGATCGACTGGTTTTACCGCAAATATGCCTTTGCCAAATTTAGGGGGTGGTAGTATTGGAAGTGCGCAACTACTCATTATAAGCGTTGCTATAGTATTTGTTTGGCACGAGTGGAATAAGATGTTGAAGATGCAGTTTACAAGGATGAAACAAATTGACATGTATTTTCACGTTCATACAATAAAGTTTACAATGATTGCAGAAACTACAACAGTATTGATGGAAAAGCAATAAATGAAAGTAATTAAAGAAAAAGAAACAAAAGAAACAAGTTAGTTTTAAATAAAGACATTAAACAAAAGCAATAAAAGAAAGCAATAAAGTCACGTTATAGCATGCAATGGGTAAAAAGCCTAAAGAAGTCCTCAGCAGAGTCGCCATGCTGTTGACGCGCCCTTTTTTTTCCTCGCGGAATCGGGTTCACGACATTTGGGAAGACAACTCTTTTCCCACTTTGGGAATTGGGTTTTTTGAGAGTTTGGAGAGTCGCCACCTAATGATTATAGTGCATTAGGACACTTTTAGAAGAATTAAAGATGCAGACCAGAGTTTTGGGTAAGGGCTTGAAATTATCTCGAGGGGAAGGTGTTAGGCACCCCTCAAGATCCACTAGTGTGGTTCCCGGCCATGCTACAATTGTGACTTTAGATGTAAATGTAAATAAACAAGTAAAATAAGCACAAAAGGTTAAAAGAAGTGGTGAATTTTAAAGGAGCAATTTTTGTAAAAAACGTGCAAGTAGAGGAAAAGGTCAAGTACTTAGTGCAAATAATCCGAAAGATCATGCGAGAAGCAGAAATCGAAAAATGGCAATAGCTTTAAAGATTCAGAAATTTTTGTAAACTAATAAAGAAGGAGAAAGGGGATCTAGGTTTATACATTACATGGATCATTCACACAACACTGGTACTCAGTTGTACGCGGAGTGTTATCGTGTAATCATCATCTCCATGTCTACCCTTCCACCCCGTTAAGGTATTAAAGCGCGGAACGATATCGTTTACTTATCGCATGCTACTACCCGTCCCAATCCTATTAGTCCCGGGGTATTAGGACTTCTAATCCTAAAGGGGAAGAAAGGGATGGGGGCCTTTGTGGAGTGTAAAGGATAAAATTCTAGCTCGACATTCAAAACAAGTATCAAGTAAAAGGGGAGGACAAGCAAGCATACAAGGCTCAAATTAACCCCAGACGTCAAACAATCATTTAGTTTAGCATGCCTTGACAAATACTGATTTGGTCTTAGATTAAATTAAGCAGCGAGCGGACTGGTTCAACACATGTATTTAAACAGAGAGTCTGCATTAGGCAACTCAGATACAGTTGTCAGGGGCTGTAATCTACCCTTGCATTGGTTGCCTGATTGATTGCTGAGGGTCGTTTAATAGTTTTGCTGTCCAAATCTGTATCCGACTAGTTATTTTAGTTATTCCTGGGCTAACTCCATTGCTGCTGCCTTGTTGTGCTACTGCTGACTCTTTCCTTCTTGTTTCCTTTGCAAATTCCAGGTACACATCCGAAACTGGT
>NW_017702545.1:0-1646 GCF_001879085.1 Nicotiana attenuata | reverse complement strand
CCGTTAGCTTAAGCATATCCCCTCCATAATTAGGGGTGTTCCTTGTTATAAGTGTGGGGCCCTTTTGTAAGATAACTTGGCCAAACATCTTCTCTAAACATGCCACTTACATCCCTAAAATATGAGTCATAATGGTCTAAAAGACCTTGCTGCCACGTTAGGGAAATTGGTCTTATCCATTCCATGCCTATATTATTTAATTAGCTTAATTAATAATTAATTAATTGCTCGCATAATTAAGAATTATCTCAAATTACTTAAAATACTACTCACTTTTAACACACTTTTATACATCTTACTATCATGGCCATGTAGTACCTTTTACGACACTAATCCATAAATACCAAGTACTTTAGCTCGGGCCGTATTTTATCCCAAGATGCCAAACTTTGACAAAAATTCATTTTCTTCGATTTTACTTACCCTCTTACATTCACGAATTTACTCATCACTTATGTTCCTTATAATCCCCAAATAATCTTTTCCTTGGACTGATGTCAGTTACATTACGACAAATTTAACGTACAATACTGCATGACATAATATTGACGTAATATTGTGGGGTGTAACATCATTCCCCCCTTTGGAACATTCGTCCTCGAATGTTGACTGATGCTCTTATCATTTTCGTAACCTGTAGCTCTTGTGAATACATTAATACTCTTCTTGCCCTTTAAGCAGTTGCTCTGTGAATAAATCCCAAGTCTAGGATATTCCCCCTTTTAGTCTTTTTTCTCATATCATGACCTATGGTCGAAATCTTCCTAATCTTGCAACTTTTGTTACCTCTTGTCATGTGGCCTGTATGACCCTGGCTTTGTAGTTGACCTTATGCGATTCATCTTTCCTTTTTCCTTTTACCTTTTAGTCAATCTGCAGGCTTTACTTTGTATATACAAGGCTTAATAGGATGCCTCTCTGGGCCTCTATGGGTATATTGAAATCCTTTGCTCGATACTTTGTTGGATTTACAAATATTGCTATATCTCATCGCATAGGTCCGTTTAACCATCCGTATGAATTTACTGCCATAACTCTTATTTTAATTTATCGTTGCTGAGGTCTGCTACCAAGTCCCAACTTACTCTTGTTGCTCATTCCATATGTATAAATTTAAGTCCTTTAATGTTTCCTCATTACTGTTCATCTTTAGAATGATGGCCTAATCTTATCTCATACTTTGTAACTTTTGTCCATCCATTGTTGATTCACCTCAATATTGATCTATAATATACCACTGATAACATAAGATTTTATGTAATATTGCTGGTAGGATTCACGTTTTATCGGGGAACGTCTGAAATGATTAGATTGATCCACCTGGGGCGATACCCTACTATCATAGCCGTACCTCACAGCATCCCAATGCGATTCACCTTGTGTGGGTACTTTAATCATGTCCAATTCATAAGATCCATTTCTTTTCTTCGTTGAATCATTACTCAATCTAAGGCCCAAACATCATCTTTTATCTATCACAAGTACACCCTTGTTCTATTACCAGGGTGGCATTCTAAATACTATTAGTCTTAAACTCCTTTGAGTTCATTCAGGCTATAGTGAGTTTTGTATAATTTAGAGAAACCATCTGCTCTTCTTGTTTTCATGGGCTTAATCCTGAGAACTTATCCATTTTTGTTACCTTC
>NW_017702544.1:0-1646 GCF_001879085.1 Nicotiana attenuata | reverse complement strand
TGATGATCGACGTGGGCGGAGTTACAAAAGCGACCAAGTTCTGTGTTATCAAGGGCGATATGAGGTACAACGCCCTGCTCGGAAGACCTTGGATACACGACATCGGGGCCGTACCGTCCACGCTGCACCAAATGCTGAAATTCCCATCTGCCGAAGGGGTCATCACTGTGTACGGGGAGCAATGCGCCGCAAGAGAGATGTTCGCAGTAGATGAGGTGTCCAAGGCAAAATAGCAGTCAAAGTGTAAGCCGCCGGTAAAGGAGGCTGAACCAGAATCTACCTTCGGGGAAGACCTCTTTATTCCCCGGTCTTTCGTGACTCCGGATGAGTCCGATGCCACCAAATCAACAGTAGAAGAGCTGGAACAGATCCCTATTCGTTCGAGTGCGCCAGACCGAAAGGTATACCTGGGCTCGGGTTTAACTACCGAGCTCAGGAAAAATTTGCTTTCTTTTCTTACTGCTAACGAGGATGTGTTTGCTTGGTCCCATTTGGATATGACAGGCATACCCCCTGAGGTCACGACTCACAAGTTGAGCACAGACCCAAAATTCCGGCCAGTCAAACAAAAGAGAAGGCCCCAATCCGAGGTCAAACAGGCTTTCATCCACGAGGAGGTAACTAAGTTATTAAACATAGGGTCCATCCGGGAAGTTAAATACCCAGAATGGTTAGCCAACGTAGTCGTAGTACCCAAAAAGGGTAATAAATTAAGAATGTGTATAGATTATAAAGATCTAAATAAAGCTTGCCCCAAGGATTCTTTCCCTTTGCCTAACATCGATCGAATGATCGATGCCACGGCCGGCCACGAGACGCTAAGTTTTCTCGACGCCTATTCCGGATATAATCAGATCCGGATGGATAAGGACGACCAGGAAAAAACGTCCTTCATCACTAAGTATGGCACTTACTGCTATAACGTGATGCCCTTCGGGCTAAAGAACGCCGGGGCCACCTACCAACGCCTAGTTAACAAGATGTTCGAGAATCAATTAGGCAAAACCATGGAAGTTTATATTGACGATATGTTAGTTAAATCCCTGCGCGCAGAGGAACATCTTAGCCATTTGCAGGAAACTTTTGCTATATTAAAGCAATATAACATGAAGCTGAACCCGGAGAAATGCGCGTTCGGGGTCAGATCCGGAAAGTTCCTGGGATTTATGGTGTCCAATAGGGGAATCGAGATCAATCCGGATATGATTAAGGCAATCGAGGACATAAAGATTGTCGATAACGTAAAGGCCGTCCAACGGCTCACCGGGCGCATAGCCGCTCTGGGCCGATTCATATCCCGATCCTCGGATAGGAGCCATCAATTTTTCAATCTTCTAAAGAAGAAGAATGATTTCACGTGGGGACCAGAATGCCAGCACGCCCTAGAGGAACTCAAAAGGTACCTTTCTAATCCACCTTTGTTGCATACTCCGAAAATCGGAGAGCCTCTATACCTATACTTGGCCGTATCGGAAGTAGCCGTCAGTGGGGTCCTAGTTAGGGAAGAACAGGGCACCCAGTTCCCCATCTACTACGTAAGTAGGACGCTAGGGGAAGCGGAAACGAAGTATCCTCACCTAGAAAAATTGGCATTAGCCCTAATTAGTGCCTCAAGGAAATTGAAGCCATACTTCCAAAGTCACCCC
>NW_017702543.1:0-1646 GCF_001879085.1 Nicotiana attenuata | reverse complement strand
ATGTACTGAGACCGGTCATATCATCGTATGACCAGACAAATATGTCCTCATATTCTTTTACGAACTCCGCGTACTCTTCCTTTTCTGATGGTGACAAGTGAACACTGATGCGCGTTTCCTTGACATTCTCTGTGTTCCCCAAGTTGATAACCTCAGTTTCGTCCAAGTTAGACTTAGGTCTGTTCTCAAAATCCTCAATCTCTTTAACGACCTCTTCTGGTATCTCATCCTCTTCTGAGTCTATGTCCGTTTGTTGCGTTATCTCGTCGCATGTCACATTCATCGGTTCATCAAGATAAGTAATAGTAATGGTGTGTAAAGTAAAGTAAATGGAAGAGAAAAAGAAATAATAAGAGCGAGATTTATATAAAAACTGAAATGCTTCGATAAATGCCAAAAAATTGTTTTGAACATCGGAGCTCTTTTCAAAAATTTAAAGATAATACTGAAGGGAAATCAACTAATGAAAAAGTAAAAGATAATGCATAATGCTTTGTTCAGCCTTGCTACCCCGAAGCTCTCCGGGCCTTGGTGGTTCTGATGGACCAATTGTTGAGGCGCTCTCCTCGGTTCACTGCCTGTATGGAAGGGCCTTCCTCCCCTTCCTCCTCGAGAATGACGTGACAGTCCATATTGTCATCTTCCAAGAACAGGTTCTTCATTGCTGCTAATGCTTCATCTTCCTCTGACCCATATATGATGTCGGCCGGCTAGAAAGTCTATTCCAGGCGGGATATTGGGTGCTCCAGCGGATAGTAAGGGCCGCGCCATGGTGGCGAACAGTTCCTGAATTCCTGCCAAGTATATCCATACCCTAACCCGAAAGTGGTGCCATGCTTCTTCAGTTTGATAGGCTTGGTGATTCCCTGGAGATTCTTGCCGAGCCCTTTGCCAGGTTCATACCCGCTCCAATTCAGTATACTTTCTATCTTGTTATCCCACCATTTGTCTTTATCCACGGCGTTGACTCGCTCAATGTGGTGGTAAGTTTCTCCTCCTAGCTTCCTTCTCCCTTCGATCGCTGGGATGGTTTGGCGACTGTATATGGGGTTACTCCCGTCACCATGAATAATCACCTCTTGGTGATTCCACTCGAACTTCACTGCCTGGTGCAGGGTTGATGCTACAGCTCCGGCGGCGTGGATCCATGGTCGTCCCAGCAGTAAGTTGTAGGATGTTGGGATGTCTATTACTTGAAAATCAACATCGAACCAAGTTGGCCCCATTTGTAGACATAAACTGATCTCCCCAATAGTGGACCTTTGGGAACCATCGAAAGCTTTGACGTTGATAGCCCCATCCTTGATTTCATGTAGACTCTTCCCCAATGTTCTGAGGGTCACCAATGGACAAATGTTGAGGCTGGATCCTCCGTCAATCAAAGTCCTGGTGATGAAATAGTCTTCACATTGCACAGTGATGTGCAACGCTTTGTTGTGTCCTAAACCTTCAGGGGCAACTCATCCTCGTGGAAAGTGATCTTATGACTCTCTAATATCTGCCTGACCATATTTTCCATCTCTCCTCCAGTTATATTGCTGGGTACGTATGCCTCGCTCAGTATCTTCATTAGGGCGTTCTTGTGTGCCTCGGAGCTCTGCAGCAGAGCTAGAATGGAGATCTGCGCCGGTGTTTTATTTAATTGA
>NW_017702542.1:0-1647 GCF_001879085.1 Nicotiana attenuata | reverse complement strand
ATAAGAACCAAGTACATTCCCACCAAAGAGCAACCAACAGATTTGCTAACCAAAGGGCTAAGCAGAGTTCAGCACAAATATCTTTGTTCCAAGCTAGGGATGCTTAGTGTGTTTGCACCACCTAGCTAGAGGGGGAGTGTTAAGAGTATCAAGTCTTAAAGCAATAGTTGTACTTTGTATTATTTAGGTTGGTTAGTTATCATAAGTAAGTAGTCAGTGTAGAGGTTAATTAGTTGGTGACAACTAAACATATGGGGTGAATATAGGAGTCACGTGTATTTCATTTTTCTTTACTAACTTCAATGAAACAGTTTCATAACAGAGCCTTCTTCCTCTTTTCTTCTTCTATCTTTGCATGTCATCTTCTTCATCTGTCTTTCTCTTAATTCTTCAATTACGAGCAGAGCCATGTGGTATCCCCAATTCCACTTTTTTGACATTTTTCCTGCTATATTGAATTTAAGTTTTGTTTAAGTCAACAATATTATCTATATCTTTCTAGCTTGAACATAGAAATACAATATAGCACCAACTAATAACATTTGTTTTATGAAATAATAACCGAATGAAAAAGAGAAATGCCTATAAGAACACCAAGATATACAAGCAAATAGGATGTATGGATTCATACATATTCAATATTTTGTCCTCTATTTGACAAAAAAGAAGTTCAAAAAAGGCATAGAAACAAGGATAAAGTAGAACTCTTAACAAGTTATTTATCAGCTACAAATTGCCAGTTTTCACAGTTATGACGCCCCTTATAAGCTATCAGCCATGGGATCAACAAGGCTTTCAACAAAGATTTCTACATCATTAAAACGTTTCTCAAATCCTGTGATCTCTTCTCTGGTTGTCTAACAGAACCATCCTCTGGACTGTATATCAGGATAAATTGGCGAAAAAGAAACAAAGTTTCACGTGCGGAGGAGGAGATCTGATGCTCCTGTGAGGAGGTGCGAGCGGTTGTCCTTGGCGGGTACGAGAAGAGGTAGAGATGGCCTAAGAAGTATTGGGAAGAGGTGATCAGGCAAGACATGGTGTGGCTGTAGATTTTCGAGGGCATGGCCCTTGATAGGAAGGTGTGGAGGTCGAGCATTAGGGGGTTAGATTAGGAGGTAGTCGAGTCCGGGGTGAGGCTAGTTTTATAGGGTTGGTATTAGACTGCTAGTGCTTAATAATATTGTATTCACACTATATTTCCATTTTTTAAAGCATCAAGCCTTATTTTTTTGTTTTGTTATTGCATTTCAACTATTTTCTAGTTCTTATGATGCTGTTATTATTTCTTTGGTTTATGTTTGATGGAATTGATGTATTGTCCTCTCTTCCCGTCTTTCCGTCTTCTTGTGCCGAGGGTCTTTCGGAGTAGGGGCGTTTACCGTGAAAATGGTAATAACAATTAAATTTGATTATGGGACTTTAAAAATACGTGATCTATTTTTATGCTAGTGTTAAGAAGTTGATGCAATGTATGTGAGACTTAGAGACAAAATAAGAGTTAAGGATAGAGTGATAATCAAACCGATAGACTAACAATCGGGGCCTCGAGCTTGTCGATTCGGGGGCCTCGAGGTCGATTCCAGAGCTCGGCTGTGATCTATCGAGGGTAATCGGAGTACGACTAACAGTTATAATGAAATTAAC